>NC_073307.1:144512882-144807634 GCF_027595985.1 Sorex araneus | reverse complement strand
GGAGGGAGGAGAGGGGAGGAGAGGGGAGGGGAGGGAGGAGAGGAGAGGAGAGGAGAGAGGAGGTGAGGAGAGGAGAGAGGAGGGGAGGAGAGGAGAGGAGAGGAGAGGAGAGAGGAGGTGAGGAGAGGAGAGAGGAGGAGAGGAGAGGAGAGGAGAGGAGAGGGGAGGGGAGGAGAGGGGAGGAGAAGAGAAAAGAGGAGTTAAGGTTTCTGCCTTATAGGAGACTGACCCGGATTCAACCCCTGCCCGCCCCCCCCCCCATATATTTCCCCCAAGCCCATAGCGGGAGTGACCCCTGAGCACAGTGACAGGAGTTAAATTCTGAGCACAGCCAAGTGGTGGCCCTAAAACAAAAACAAGTGACAATGCACTGCGTTCCTGAACAGGCATGCATTCACCAACGTCCAACTGCAGAAATGAGACCAAGTCACACAGTGCAGTCTCCCCGCCGCCCCCCTGCCCTGTTTTTAGTATAGTCGTAGAGACTCACTGTAGTTTTTTTTTTTTTTCAAACAGAACCTTCTAGAAATTTTTGCTTCTACAGACAACAATGAACAGTCTTTCACGCTTACCCTTTTTTTCAAAACACGAGGGAGCCTGCCGCTGTAGGTACTGTGCCCAGAGATCTTTCAACACTGGTGCCTGGAAAACCTCTGTATTTGGCGGCCCGGTATTACTTCCTCGTGTGGATACACAACCATTTATTTCAGTGGGGCCTTATTTGTGAGTCCTTATTCCCAGCCCCCCTGGCTGCAGTCTACACAGCAACTCCACAGAGCTGCTAATTCTGCATCTGTGCAAGATGGGTCGGGGGAGAGCTTTCCTTGCAGAGGGGCTCACGCCCGATACTCTGATAGATCTCGCCACTCTGTGCCCCATACAATGGTCACAGTGTAACCTGCCACCGGAGAACGCTGCCCACCTCAGTGGCGGCAGCCTCACCCCGGGTCCAGACAAGCGGATCTCTGCCCCTATGGTTGGAGGGAAGGTGGATGACGGGTTCCATTCTTTCCTCTGGTGGGGCTCATCTTGGTCTTTAGTACTTCCCCCCTCCGCCCTCCCTCCCTCCCCCTCCCCCCCCATGATGTGTCTGCTCTGATATTTCTCTAGTTTTATGGAGATTATAGTCAATTGCCAGCCTATGTTTCACAGGAAATGTTTCTCCCAGTTTTTTTTTTTTCTTTTTGGGTCACACCAGGCAATGCTCAGGGGATACTCCTGGCTCTGCACTCAGGAATTACTCCTGGCGGTGCTCTGGGGACCCTATGGGATGCTGGGGATCGAATCCGGGGTCGGCAAACGCCCTACCCGCTGTGCTATCGCTCCAGCCCCTTCTCCCAGTTTTCTGTCATTTGCCTTTGGGCTCAGGCTGCTTGGGGGTGACTCCAAGGCTTTGGATTTCTATGCGGTTCTGTTTTATTCTAAATATTTCTTTGCTGGATTTTATTTTATTTCCCCACCCCCCTCCATCTCAGCTGTAGTTAGGATGGTCTTGCTTAATTCAAGGTTTTCCAAAAAAGAACTCTTTTTTTTTCCTCTGGAATGCTTTTTTTCCCCGTCCCTTCCCTTCACTATTGTTCCAATGATGGTGGGGGGGTCACTTACATGGTTGGTGGGGGGGGTCATGCTAAACATGAGCGGTGGTGTTGGGGATCAAACTCATGGCCTCACTCCTGGAAGGTCCATGTTCTACCCCAATGTTTTTTTTTTATTTTTTATTAAATCACTCTGAGATAAACAGTTACAAAGTTGTCCATGATTGAGTTTCAGTCCTACAATGCTCCAACACCCGTCCCTTCACCAGTGTACATTTCCCACCATCAATGTCCCCATTTCTCCTCCTCCCACCCCCAGTCTTCCTCCACAGCAGACACTTTTCTTCTCCCTCCACACCCCTCTTTTGGTCATTATGGTTTGCGGTACAGGTACTATAAGGTTATCATGTACATATCCTTTTACCATCCCTCTTTCAGCACTCAGTTCTTGTCCTCTACTGAACGTCTGAAAGCCTTATTTTCACATCTAACTCTCTGGTCCGCTTGAAATTCAACGTGATGTGCAGCAAAACATGTGGCTTCAATTTTATTTTTTTATGCAGACGGGAAGTAAGTGATCCAGTAATATTTAATGAGTCCCCTTCTCCCCCTCCCAGTGGCACCACGCCACAGGCAAAAATTCTAGCACGTGGCCTGGGTTCGAGTTTAGAGGGTCCTGTCTCGTTTGCCATGCTGGATGCTTTGAGACGTTATAGATGCGGCTATCAGGAAACTTACTCATGTCCCTCGATTCTTTCTTTGACTCAATTTTTGGCTCCTCTCATCCTTCTGCGCCGCCAGGGCAGAATGTATTTATAGCTTGTTCTGCCACCTTATTCCTCACCGTTGCTTTCGTATTAGTTCTACAGCTAAATATATCCATTGATCACTGACATTACTTCAGGGTGATTTCTTCAATCATCCTCTGATCGGTCCAAGTTCATTTTCTCATAGCTTTCACAAGGAGGGCTCATGGCAATAACAGTCTCTGAAAATTGCTCTTATGGGCTGAATTGTGTTACTGTCAAATTCAGATACTGAAGTCTCGAACTAATACTTCAGACTGCATTCTTTTTTGTTGTTGTCTTTTTGGGGAGGGGGGACACACCCAGTGATGTTCAGAGGAGGGAGAGGGTGTGTGTGTGTGTGTGTGTGTATGTGTGTGTGTGTGTGTGTGTGTGTGTGTGGTGGGGGGGCAGCAAGACAGCAAAATCTCAGGACCTGCTGGCACCTGGCTCAGGATATGCAGTAGCTTCCATGCCTGGGAAATAAAGGTCCACTGGATCAGCCATCAATTGTCTGGCCTTTTGTCATGAGGGCCTTATCACAGGTCAGGTGTGTTCAAACCTTCCAGCTTGGGGCTGGAGCGATAGCACAGCGGGTAGGGCGTTTGCCTTGCATTCGGCCAACCCAGCTTCGGATCCCAGCATCCCATAGGGTTCCCCGAGCACCGCCAGGAATAATTCCTGAGGGCAGAGCCAGGAGTAACCCCTGAGCATTGCTGGGTGTGACCCAAAAAGCAAAAAAAAAAACAAAAAACAAAAAAACAAACCAAAAAAACTAAAAACAAAAAAAAACTTCCAGCTTATAGCTGTCAGGCTATAAAACCTTGGCTTGCTCTTATGTTTTTTTTGGGGGGGGTGTCACAAAAATTCATCTGTTTCCACACTGTTGGGCTTGCTCTTTCCTTCCTGGAACAACTGGGTGGCACGGCTCCTCTGCCTTGGGGCACTGATGGCAGCGCAGAGAAATCTGATGCTAACCTGACAGCAAGTCCTTCTCAGGGACCTGATCCTGGGGACTGGCCACCCCAAAGGAGTCTTCAAAGACAAACAAACAAAACATTAGGGGCTGGAGTGATAGAACAGCGGGCAAGGAGCTTGCTTTGCACGTGGTCAACCCAGGTTTGATCCCCGGAACCACATGTGGAGCTGAGCCTGCCTGGAGTTATTCCTGAGCCAGGAGTAACTCCTGAGCATCACTGGGTGTGGAATCCCAAACGCCCCCCACCTGAAAAAATAACTTAATGGCGATATTTCACATGCATATTTGTACAACTTAATGTAATATGTGTTTACATGAAATAGACACTTGACTATAAAGCACTGAGTAATGAATGCCAAGGAGAAAGAACCTGGGGCTGGAGTGATAGCACAGCGGGTAGGGCGTTTACCTTGCACGTGGCCAACCCGGGTTCGATTCCCAGCATCCCATATGGTCCCCTGAGCACCACCAGGGGTAACTGCTGTGTGCAGAGCCAGGAGGAACCCCTGTGTATCGCCAGGTGTGACCCCCCCCTCCAAAAAAAAAGAACCTGCATTCCCCCATGGGTCATTCAGACAGTTCCGTCCCTTGCCCTCTCTCTGGAAATGTCAGTCTCTGTGACTCTATCTGTGGCTCTTTAAACGTTGTGGAATTCATCTGTTTCCATGCTGTAGGCTTTAATTTACTTCTTCCTATGTTTTATAGAAATAGTCTGGCACTTAATCAACAGTTTCCTGAGACTTTCCTCTCCCTTGCCTTTGGCCACACGCTATGAGGCTCAGGGGTTACTCCTGCTTTGCACTTAGGAGTTACTCCTGGCAGTGCTCGGGGGACCATATGAAATGCTGGGGATTGAACCTGGGTCCACCGAGTGCAAGGCAAGCGTCCTACCCACGACGCCACTGCTCTGGTCCCAGACTGGGGTTTTTAAATCAACACTCGAAGATCCATGCACATCGCTGTGGGTTTTGCGTGTCTTTATTCCACTGGCTTTTCCCGTGCTGTACAATCAGATGTCCTTGGGGTAAACAGACTATGATGCATTTACCTAGTTTTTGTAGATGGGGGTGGAAGAACGTTTGAGCTGCTTCTGTTTTCATATTCCCTGCTGCCTGGGGATGCGTGTGGAGTTTCTGCAGCCTAGATTAGAAATTGGGCATGAGACGGCTGAGTTAGAGGCTATGCCAATGTCTAACTTGAGAGATCGGGGGCTGGAGCGACAGCACAGCGGGTAGGGCGTCTGCCTTGCACGTGGCCGACCCGGGTTCGATTCCCAGCATCCCATAGGGTCCCCAGAGCACTGCCAGGAGTAATTCCTGAGTGCATGAGCCAGGAGCAACCCCTGAGCATCACTGGGTGTGACCCAAAAAGCCAAAAAGTAAAACAGAGAGAGAGAAATCGCCAAATCCTTTCCTAAAAGTCTTGTGACAATTTAAAGTCTCATCTGCAATATTGCAGAGTGCTTCCTCTTCTGTGTCTTTTCTAATCCTTGATATTATCAGGAGTGTGTGTGTGTGTGTGTGTGTGTAAAATAATTTTAATGTGGTTTTAAAGTCAGCATTTTCTGACTCTTGGTAAGACTGAGATTGTTTCTGGTGTTTGCTGGTCATGCATGTCTTTTCCTGTGAAATTTCTGTTACTATCTCACTGCAGTTTTCTATCTGATTATTTACCTTTCTCATCAATTTATTTATATGTTCTGCAGACTACTCTGTGTAGGTGAAATGCGCTGTACATATTTTTTTTTTCTCTCTTTGGCTTATTGCTCTTAAAATTTAAAATGTCTTTAATTAAAAAGCAATGTAACTGAACTTAGAAAAATGTCCCCCAGAGTTCTCTTTTTTCAAAGAAACTTTGTGTAAAATCACTACCCATATTTTTACTCTATTTTTTTATTTCATTGCGGGGGTGGGGGGTGGGGAGTGGGGGAGACACACCTGGTGATGCTCAGGGCATGTACTCAGGAGATCACTCCAGGAGGTGGTCAGGGACTGACCCTGGGCCGGTCACATGCAAAGTGAGTGCCTTACCCGCTGTGTTATCTCTTTGGCACCTTATTTTAAAAGTTTTATTTCTGATTCTTAATTCAAGTTAGACATGATTTTTTGGTATGTAAAATGTATGATGACAACTAATATTAACCAAACAACTGAGTTTGCAGTTTCCTGAGTGGCCCTCCTAGGAGATTTTTATTTATTTATTTTTATTTTTACTTATTTATTTAATTTTTGCTTTTTGGGTCACACCCGGCTATGCACAGGGGTTACTCCTGGCTCTGCACTCAGCAATTACCTCTGGCGGTGCTCGAGGGACCATATGGGATGCTGGGAATCGAACCCAGGTTGGCCTCGTGCAAGGCAAACGCCCTACCCGCTGTGCTATTGCTCCAGCCCTGAGATTTTTTAATTTTTTTGAGTGGGGGGTGGTGCCAGAGATCAACCTCAGGACCTCACACAAGTCGGCCCCTCACAGAGCCAACGGCCCCCAGACTAGCCCTTGCTCTCTCCCCCAATTTTCCAGCCTTCTGGGCATTCATTCAGGGCACGTTTCTGCGTTTCCCATCTTGTCTAAGTCTTCTTTGCATAACCTTGAACAAAAGGCACAATGCCACTTTATAATTCTTCATGTAAATTGCACTTGAAATTTTACAGAAAATCAGCTGTGCGCAATGGGCAATTTTGGAATGGTGGTGGTAAGGTAAGAAGCCTTCAATCATTGGGAAAGACGAGTAAGGAGAGGCTGCTAAATCTCAGGGCTGGGATGAATGGAGATGTTACTGGTGCCCGCTTGAGTAAATAAACAACAGGATGACAGTGACACAGTGTTACAGTGATAGTAAGGGGGCATATCCCGGGGTGCTCAGGTAAGAGAAATAGGTTCTTAGGTGCCAGGAATCAGGCTGGTCCCATGCAAAGCACACACCTTAACCCCTGGACTTTTTCTTGGTCCCATTCTTAAAATCTTTTAAACTACAGGTGATAGAGTTGCAGCAATATTCACGTTTCTTATACTAATGTACACAAAGTTACTGAACTGCCATCCCACCTCTACCCCCACCGCTGATGTGCTGTGCCCTCCCCCCATCCCTATGTCACCTCGGGTCCAACATTTGTCCCCTCTTACCCTTCCCCCCATTATCTGTTAGTTGATACAGTTTTGGTGCACACTGTTTCTTAGAATCACCCACACGCTTGAGCCCCTCCACCCATGTTTCTATATTACTTTCTATTTCTCCCCCCACCCGACACAGTGGCACTCTCAAGTCTGTATTTCAGCATCTGAAGTTTATTATTGGCTGATAATAAACTCACAATGAAGTGAGATCATCCCGCGCAATTCCTACAATCTTATTCCAGAGTGTCATGTCATCTATTCCTTATCCTCCATATAAATGTAAAGATTTACCTTTAAAAGGGCATTTCTGTATCACTGTATCATTGTCATCCCATTGCTTATTGACTTGCTTGAGCGGGCACCAGTAACGTCTCCATTGTGAGACTTGTTATTGTTTTTGGCATATCGAATACACCACAGGGAGCTTGCCAGGCTCTGCCGTGTGGGCGGGAAACTCTTGGTAGCTTGCCGGGCTCTCCGAGAGGAATGGAAGAATCTAACACAGGTCGGCCACGTGCAAGACAAATGCCCTACCCACTGTCTATTGCTCCAGTCCGAAAACATATACTAAAAGGGCACTTAAAAAAAATAAACAACCCAGCCAATCTGCTGGTATTTGGATTACATGAGCACTGACTCTAAAAATCAAATGTGAAAAAATAGAAATGTTCATAATGTGAATCTTGTTCATCACATTATATATATGCCCATAACATATATTTCTTTTTTTTTTATTTATTTTTTTTATTTTTAAATTTATTTATTTTTAATTAGAGAATCACCGTGAGGGTACAGTTACAGATTTATACACTTTTGTGCTTATACTTCCCTCATACAAAGTTTGGGAACCCATCCCTTCACCAGTGCCCATTCTCCACCACCCGTAAACCCAGTGTCCCTCCCACCCTCCCCAATCCCATCTCCCCCCCACCCCACCCTGCCACTGTGGCAAGGCATTCCCTTCTGTTTTCTCTCTCTAATTAGCTGTTGTGGTTTGCAATAAAGGTGTTGAGTGGCCGCTGTGCTCAGTCTCTAGCCCTCATTCAGCCCGCAACTCCCTTCCCCCACATGGCCTTCGACTACAATGTAGTTGGTGATCGCTTCTCTGAGTTGACCTTTCCCGGGAACGTGAGGCCAGCCTCGAAGCCATGGAGTCAACCTCCTGGTACTTATTTCTACAGTTCTTGGGTCATAACATATATTTCTTAAGTCTTTTGCAACAACTTTTAATATTCCCCAAAATATAAAAAAAACCCAACTAACTGGAAATATGTAATTTAGCAATTCTACTTCTGGGTATCTATTTGGAAAACATGCAATCATTAATTCTAAGAGTCATATACACCAAAATACTTATTGAAGGGTTATTTAATAAGATATGGAAACAACCAAAGAAGCCAGTAAGAGATGACTGAATGAAGAAGTAGTAGTGACAGACACAATGAAATATAGTTCACCTATTTAAAAAAAATAGTTGGAAAAAGTCACATTTGTAGCAAACTGGTAGAAATCCAGGGGATTATCTGAAGCAAAGTTATAAAGAAAAAGACAAATATTGGATGATTTTACCTTAATGTGCAACAAGAAAACTGAGCTAAGCAGGTCAAGACAACACAAAATAAAAACTAATCAATGACCACTGGACATTGTTAAGAGAACCCAGGTGGTCAGAGAGGAAGAGGCTGGGGGCCGGGAGTAAGGCGGCCCTCCTCCCCCTCTGCAGTGCCGGGGATGGAACCCAGAGTTCACAACGTCACTGGGCCCTCCTCGTTTTTCTCACTACACTCGCTGGAGTGTCAGTGCAGAGCTGAAAAGTAACGATGATGGGAACTCGCCTCTTGCCCCGCCACGGGAAAGTATGACTTAGACCATTTGCCCCCGGGGCTAGGCTCACATGTCGAAGCACATGCCTTGTACATGTAGGGCTCTGAGCCTGATTCCCTGGTACGCACCATCCTTCCCATATCCCTCCCCTGAATGAGGACGAGTGGGGTCCTGGCAACCCCCCAAGTACCACCAACCCGAGCACCGAACTGTCAGGATAGGGTACTCCCAGTGATGCAGAGACTCTTGGTCCCTCTCTATATAAAAAACAACTCCCCCAAGTGGGTCAGGGACATGCAGCTCAGCAGCAGAAATGCTTGCCTTGCACGCCCGGGCCCTGGGTTCCAGCCCTGCAGCTGCAAAAACAAAAGACAAACAGAAAACAAAAACCAAGACCACGGCTGGGAGAGAGAAGACAGGGGCTAAGTCAGGACAGGGGAAAAGCTGCCCTGCGCGCAGCTGACACCCTGATTCGATCCCTGGCATGGCCAGGAGTGATTTCCTGAGCACTGAGCCAGGAGTAGGCCCTGAGCACAGCTAGGCCTGATGCCCCCACCACCCTACCCTGCTACCACACAAATCACCCTGTTAAGAAACATCTTCGCGGCAGATGCGCTGTTAATTCCTCTCATCAGGTTAAGGAGATTCTTTTTTTCGATTTCTTAAACTTCTATTAGTTTTACATGCACGGGTAGGAATTGGATTTGATCAAAGCACTGAAATGATGTAACCAACATTTCCCCTCTAATTTGGTGAATAAAAGTCTGGGCTTCCATCTTTGTCAGTCTCAGCTGAACCTAACTTGGCCTACATTTGAACCTAACCTAACATTCCCCCAAACCTGTATCTTTGGGTGGGGAAGTGCGATTGGGACCTGGAGGGAGAGAGCACAGGCGTTAGGGCACACACGGCTGGTGCCCCCACATTACAAGGGCCCCGAAGCGTCTCTGGGTGGAGCTCTGGAGACCCCCCCCCAACCTTTGCAGGGCCTTGGCATCACCTCATCCAGTGTCCTTGGGCCCCAGCACTGAGCTGCTGGTCAACCAGGCAACCAGGATTCTTGAGCACTGCCCGGGAGTCCCCTCAAACTCTCCCCCTCCAAGAGAATACTCTTGGAGTCTGTTATTATTTTGCTCAGTCTTGGGACTGGTGTGTGAGATTAATTTATAATCTCAGTTTCTTTATCATGCCCTTGTCAGGCGTTGCTTTCCAAGTTGCATTAGTCTTAGGAATTAAGTTGTTCTTCTTCCTGTTGTCTGAACGAGTGTTTATACCGGCATTGTGTCTCTCTCCAAAGTTCGGGAGGATTCTCTTGTGAAATCAACAGCCCTTGCTGTAATCTTCGTGAGAAGACATTTGTTTGAACCTACTGCTTCAATTTATTCAAAGCTTACGAGACCCAGAATTATCTTTTTCAATTATATATTTTTTTTTCCCCTGGGAATTGGCCTATTCCACCCTTTTGGAAATTTGTTGGCATAGCCACGTAGCCGTGTTCTCTTTATCTGACAGGGCTGGAGCTTTGCTTCCTGTTACCCCAATACTGGAACTTTGTGTTTTTAACCGTAATTTTATTTGCCAGAGGTTTATTCCACCAGTTGTTAAAAACATACATGAACAAGACATGAGCAATTTGATCTAAATGGCATTTCTAGAATATTCTACCAATAGCAGAAGGTGCACATGAGATGTTTCTCAACATTTCATAATCCATAATCAACATGTTATGGATCATAAACTAAGTCTGAGAAGTTTCAAAGATTTCAAAGTAGGGGGGCCAGAGTGATAGCATAGTGGGTAAGGCAATTGCCTTGCATGTGGCTGGCCCAGGTTCAATTCCTGGCATTGCATTCAGTCCCCTGAGTCCCGCCAGGAGTGATCCCAGAGAGCAGAGGCAGAGGTAAGTCCTGTGCACAGCCAGGTATGGCCCTAACCCTCCCTCTCCCAAAGGAATTCAAAGTATGTTTTTTGGAATTAAATCAGCACTCAATTAAAGAGATCTAGGGAATCCTCAAGTAACTGGACACCGAGCCACACACACTCTAAGTAATTTATGGGTATAAGGAAAAAAAAAGGAGAAGGAAAATTACAAAGTGTTTTAAATGGAATGAAAATCTAACTATGACAAGATAAAACTGGTGGTATAGAGGAACTTTCAGCACTGAACACCCAGGTTGGCAGCCAGGTATCAAATCAATACGCACACTCTCAGGTTAAGAAACTAAACACAGAGGGCAGAGAGGCCGGACAGGAGGAACGGCGTGCTCGAGGTGCCTGTGGCTGACCCAGGTTTGAATCCCCAGCACCATGACGGTCCCCCAAGCCCTGCCAGGGATCACTCAGGAGCCAGGAACAGTCTCTGAGCAAAGCTGGGTGTGGCCCCCAAGCTCCCCTTCCAACCCTCCCGGAAGGAGGAAGGAAGGATAAATTAAATCCTGAGCAAGATGACAGGAAGCTATAAATAGCAAGACATCAATGAAATAAGAGAAATAATTAGAAAAATCAGTAGTTCCCCAAACTGGCTCTTTGAGAACATCAATAAAATGGAAAACCTTTTTGTTTTGTTTTGGGGGCACACTTGGTGATGCTCAGGGCTTACTCCCGGTGGACTCGGGGGGCCATCTGAGTTAATGGGGACTGAACTCGAGCTGGCTGCATGCAAAGCAAGCACCCTACCTGCTGTACTATTGCTTCAGTCCTAAAATGGAAAAACCAGGGAAACAAAAGATTAAAAAAAAAAAAGAAGAAATCACTGGACTGATGAAAGGGTACATTATTATAGGTTCCACCGACGATATAAAAATAATTCACTTTTTTTAATAAACACAAACTTGATAAAGTGGACAAGATAAAGATACAACTAACAAAGCATGTTCAAGGGGAAAATGATTTAGCTGAGTGGCCACTTTTAGAGAAAAGGAACTAGAGTTTAAAATGTTATCTTTGCCTCTCACATATACACAACTTCTGGCTCAGGTGGCTTCACTGGTGAATTCTACGGAACGTTCAGGGAAGAAATAATTTTCTACAAATGCTTCCATAAAAACATAGGACAGGCGGGCTGGAGAGAGGGTACAGCAGGTAAGGCATTTGCTGTGCTTGTGGGAACTCAGGGTTCAATTCCTGTCAAGACAATATGGTTTCCCAAGCCCTGCCAGGAGTGACCCCTGAGGCTGGAGTCAAGAATAAGACCTGAACACTATGGGTGTGGCCCCAAAACGAACTTTAAGATATATATATATACATACATATATATACATATATATGCATATATATATGAGATATCTATCTATCTATCTATCTATCTATCTATCTATCTATCTATCTATCTATCTATCTATCTATCTATGGCTGAAGACTTCTGGAGCCTAGCCACAGCCATGCTCAAGACCCCTCTCCACACGTTTGGACGAGCCTCACGCATGAAGGTACCAGCAGAGAAACTCAGGTGTGTGGGACCCGGAGTTGAGACCTCCAAGCCTACTCGGATCGGGACTGGGCCTCTTCTGCCCAAATTTCCCATTTTCCAGTAGCTAGGTGATCACACCCAGGGACTGCCCCTGGGGCTGTATAATCCCATCAATGGCCAGCATCCAGAGACTAAAAAGCAAGCACCCAGAAACACTCAGCCGCTTTGTGGCCTTGCGATATCTTTTTTTTTTTTTGGTCACACCTGATGATGCACAAGGGTTACTCCTGGCTCATGCACTCAGGAATTTTTTCTGGCAGTGCTGGGGGACCATATGGGATGCTGGGACTCGAACCTGGGTTGGCCGCATGCAAGGCCCTACCCGCTGTACTATTGCTCCAGCCCCCGTGCTATATCTTATAGCCTACTTCTCCCTCTGGGAGAACCTGGCAAGCTACTGAGAGTTTCCTGCCCACATGGGAGAGCCTCGCAAGGTCCCCATGGTGTATTCATATGCCAAAACCAGTAACAAGCTGGGTCTCATTCCCCTGACCCTGAAAGAGCCTCCAATGCAACATCATTGGGAAGGACGAGTAGAGAGAGGCTTCTAAAATCTCAGGGCTAGGACGAATGGAGATGTTACTGAGACTGCTCGAGAAATTCGATGATCAACGGGATGATGATGATGATTTTATATATATATATATGCATATATATATATGAAAGGAAACACTTTACAGGACAATATATGAGGCCACTATTATCCTGACACTAAAATTAGGAAAAGCTATTTCAAGAAAAAGACATTACAGACCAACATACCCTACGAGCAGAGATTTAAACAGACCAACTAGCTGGTTAATACTGTAAAACGTGTTTATGTCAGTATATTCATCAATTTCTTTCAGTATATACATTTTTCACCCCATGCTCTAAGCTGATTTTATTTGGTATAAGTAAAGGAAGAATTAGTGAATCATTCAGGTGAATTAACTTGATCATTATTCACTCGTTCTTTCCCTAATATTTTAGATATGTTTTTGGTAATTAATATAATTATATTGACTTTCTTCTGATTACTATGTACCTGCTGTACTTCCCCAGGTTTTTCTTCACATTTTATGCTTAGGTCTCTCTCTCTCACATACACACACTCTCTCTCTTTCTCTCTCACTCTCTGCCAACCCTGGTAGTATTCAGGGGACCAAGGGGTATTGGGTGTCAAATAAGCGCTCCCACATGCAAAGGTTCCAGTCCTTTGAGCCATCTCCCTGACCCCAGGTGTGGTTCTTACAAAAAACACGCAGCTCCTTTAAAAAAATTCCCATTTTGACACTATATGTTAGATATCAACTGTAACTGTTTTAGGCTTCACCAGTGAATTGCCCCTTTTCTCCTCCCAGAGAAGCTTCCCTTGCCCTTGCTAACATTCCTACTTTGGTTAAAGTCTATCTTCAACCTTCCTTTTGTGTTGGATACTGACCCTAAGTGCTTTAGGCTTCATCAGTGAACTGCCCCCTTTCTTCCTCCCAGAGAAGTTTAACATGCTCTTGCTAGCATCCCTAATTTAGTTAAAGTTTATCATTAACCTTTCCCTTGTATTTTACCTCTCATTGTCACAGTTCCCCAAGTCAGTCTTGATTATGATTACTTGTAAGCCAAAACTTTCTGGTAATTCTGAAGTTATATTTGTACTGCTTTGTATTTGAAGTGCTGTGTATTTGTAACTGGGCTGGAGCGACAGCACAGTGGGGAGGGCATTTGCCTTGCAGGTGGCTGACCTGGGTTAGATGCCTCTGCCCCCTGTTTCCACAATAGGCTGCCTTCTAGGGAGATAGTCACTCATAGCCTAAGGCAGGCTAATGGATAAAGAACTGGAAGATTAGGGCTCTGGGGGAGGGGGCGGGAAGTGGGGGGCACTGGGGCCACACCCGGTGGTACTCAGAGCTTACTTCTGGCTCTGCGTTCAGGGATCATTCCTGCCAGGGCTTCTGGAACCATATGGGGTGCTGGGGATAGGACCTAGGTTGGCTGCATGCAAGGCAAGTATACCCTACCTGCTTTCTATCTCTCCAGCTCCTGAAGATTAGGTTTTCTTTGATATACCTAGTTCTAACTGTATTTTTTAATTTTTAAATTTCTAATATTTCATTGGGCGATTGGGCTGGAGCAATAGCACAACGGGTAGGACGTTTGCCTTGCATGGGGCCAACCTGGGTTTGATTCCTCCGTCCCTCTCGGGGAGTTCGGAGAGTATCTCGCCTGCAAGGCAGAGCCTGGCAAGCTACCCGTGGCGTATTCGATATGCCAAAAACAGTAACAAGTCTCACAATGGAGACGTTACTGGTGCCCGCTCAAGCAAATCAATGAGCAATGGGATGACAGTGATACAGTGATACTATAGAGCAATGTTCTTTGGTTAAACACAGAAAGACCATCAATGCTATGCTCCTAATATTTGGGAGTTGGTTCATTCTGAAATGTATCTGCTCCTGGGCATAATTACTAGGCTGTAATTACTCACCTCAGGCTTCAGTTGCTATAGTTCCTAACACCCCAAAAGGGAGCTCCCGCTGTGGGACGAAGATGGACCCGGGGTGAGTGGCAAAGCTAGCCGGCATCGAAATGGGACATTCTAGAAAGTATAAATGCATGGTCTTGATGCAACCTAAGAGACAGGACCCCTATGGGGAAGGGCAAGCTGAACTGGCCTGGGGACTTAGTCTGTGATTTACGGTAAAAGCCTTGCTTGCTCTCAGCCCAGAGAACGTAAGTGTTGGGGGTCTTTGTCTCTTACTGTGTTTATCCAAACAACTGCAAGTATTGATAACCTATACAACTAGAGGGAAAGATAAAAAAGCAGTGTAGATGTCCCTGGGAGACAGAGTGTCTTCTAGAGTGGATCTCCCTAAGAGAGTTTCCTCTACCAAATGTTTATCTATGTAAATAACCAATCACACCTACGTCCTTACCTCAACGCCCCCTTCAGATGTCCTATAAGTATGCGAGCAGCTCTGCATTAAAGGGGCCATTTCACCATCAGACTGTGGTCCCCGACTCCCGTCTCTCTGCTGGGGAGCCCCGGGGAGGCGGGGAGGCAGCTCTGGGCCACGGAACGCAAACACGTGTCATAGCAGCAGCCCCGAGGTTTACTTCGTGAACTCACAATTATTTTTTTTTGGGGGGGACAGTTTTTATTGAACTTTATTTAGAAATATGAGAGGGGTGGGAAAGAGAGAAGTATATACTCAAGAGAGAACACGGGCTTCTCCGGAGTGAGTGGAAATAAACAAGCAAAGAAACTCTGAGACTAGCGAGCGAGACCCTGTCCCAGGGATGGGGCACGAAGAGCCAATAGCGACTCTGTGATTACAGACTTTTTTCTTTTTGGGTCACACCTGGCGATGCACAGGGGTTACTCCTGGCTCTGCACTCAAGAGTTACCCCTGGCAGTGCTTGGGGGACCATATGGGATGCTGGGAATCGAACCCGGGTTGGTCGAGTGCAAGGAAAACGCCCTACCCGCTGTGCCATCACTCCAGCTCCTGGGATTACAGACTTTTTAATATTCTCTTACAGCTTGCTTTCTATTTGTTCCAATTCTTGAATTATTATTTTTTTTCCTGTATAACTTTTTTTTTTTTCTGGTCAGTCTCCTCCTTGTTTTAACCTCACTGGTCTGGTATTTGTACATTCTTTTAATGGTTACCCTTAAATGACTACTATTTACCTTAACAAAGTCGAGGAGATATATTAACCCATTCTTTCTGAATAATAAAGGTCTCTGACTTTATTCCTGATCATTAATCATTAGTTGACCATTACTTTTGATCATCCTGCTTTCATATGTGTACTCTGGGTAATGCAATATTTCAGATTCATTCTTTTTTGTTTGTTTGTTTTTTGGGTCACACCCAGCGATGCACAGGGGTTACTCCTGGCTCTGCACTCAGGAATCACTCCTGGTGGTGCTCAGGGAACCGAACTCAGATCAGCTGGGAATCAAACTCAGGTCAGCTGGGAATCAAACTCAGGTCAGCTGCGTGTACGGCAAATGCCCTACCCGCTGTGCTATCACTCCTGCCCCTCAGATTTATTCTTGTAAAATGCCACACGTTATTTCTGCGGACAATGAGCCTGGGGTTTGTGGACCTATTAAGCATTTTCTCTGCTGAGCAAATCTCTGGCCTCAGTTTCTACCGCACAGCCAAGCTCTCTTACAGTGGGGTTCATCCTGGCAAATTCCTTCTTTTAATTCTCTACCTGTGGTAGGGCACATAGTTCTAGGGGTGCCCTTCTAAATCTGCTGCCTGGCTTTGAAAGAGTCTATGGAACAGGAAGGCGGTCATTTTTTGCTATCGTTGTCCTTCCTTCACGAGGCCTGATCTTTGTCTTAAAAATCCTCACTGGCTCACCCTGAACACTTCAAAAAAAAAAAAAAAGTACTGGGAGGGGCCGGCTCTGACCACGCATGTGCTGGGTGGATCAAAGGGCTGCTGGGATCTTCATACAGCTGGTTCCTGTCAGCTGCCATGGGAAATCCTCTCATCTGCTTTGCGGCCGGCAGTATGGCCGGTGTGCAAATCATATTTCTCTGCTAGCAGGTTCTGGTTAGGGTCTCCTAGCAAAACCTGTTGACGGGGTGACTGGCAAGAGGGAAACGGGCACTTTTCTTTCCAGTCTGCATGGCAGCTTCTCCTGGTGGCATTCCAGCCAGGGCACATTTTGCTTGGGGCAGAGGGTGGGCTGGGGTGGGCTGGGGGAACCTCTCCCCCACCCCCTCTAGTGGCCTGGCTGCACCCACTGTTCAGAGCCTGAGCTCCCCAGAGCCTTCTTCACTCAGCCCTGGGGTGGACGGGCTTCCCCCAGGGCTGGCACCTCTGGCCGACCCCACCGGTTCCTCCTTCCCTCCTCAGCCCTCCACTGTGAAACCGCGTCATCTCCGTTCCGTTCGCTCTGCTCCAATACCTAGGGCGTTTCTATTTTCCTCCCAGCCTCTTGACAAAAGCAGATGCCTGTGAGACAGCGTCCCCTGGGCTCTTTCGCTCCGAGGTACCTACCGGGCACGGATTTAAAAAAGGAAACCAAGTTTTGATCCCAAAGAGAATTGAGCAGAAATACGGAACATGGAAGGAATCCGTACGCAGCTTGGGATTTCTGAAGTTCCTGAAGGAGTGTGAATATTTCGTTTTCTGATGTATCCTTATTAACGACACACTGAATGCGACGCGGTGACTTTAGCTCCCCACCTCCCCGACCCCCAGAGGGAAGCATCTGTTCTTGATCTGAACCCGTGGCCTGTAGTGAACTCAAGCACTCAGCAGACCCCTGCTGGCCCAGAACCTCGGTGGCAGCGACTGGGGACTTGGCCCTGGACCACAGAGGTCTCTGATATCTGGCACCAGGGGATTTTCATTTTGTAAAACTTGAATATTTAAATGTTTTGGTTCTGGGTTTATACCCTGTGCTCCCAAGCAGTGCTCAGGGATCGAACCCTGAGCTGTATGCATAACGTACGCTCGAGCCCTCTGGGCTAGTTCTCTGGTCCCATTTTGGATTTTTAAATTTACCGACTTGGGGATACTTGGTGTCTCTGGCCCCTGACTGACTCAGCCCCCTGGCTCTAGACTACTCCTGGAATTCACCAGTTGTTTCTCATCTAACTCGTCCGCTGCTTAAATATTTAAACGAGTTCGTGCGGGGTATGAAACCTAGGGTCTCACAGAGGCAGGATGAGCCCTCTGCCACTGATCTACACCCCCAGCCTTTGTGATCAAATACACTTTTTTTAGTTATGATATTTCTATTTTCAAACTTCACCTTTTTTTTGGGGGGGGGTGACACTGGGGGTGGGGGTGGGGGTGTCCACACCAGTGTGCTCTTGGTTCTGCACTTAGGGATTACTTCTGGAGGGCTTAGGGGACGAGATGGGGTGCCAGGGATCGAACCTGGCTCAGCCGCGCACGCCCACACACTTCTGATAGGCTATTTGCTCCACTGGAGATCACAGCTTTTAAATGTTTCATAACGAAAATTTCAAAACGGCGTAATGAACTTCAGGAGCTCATCACCCAGTCTCGACGCTTATCAACTTATGGCCAATTTTGTTTCATCGAAACCTTCAGGCATGTTCCTCTGAAACAAATCCCAGACTCCACGTAATTTTGCCAGTAAATTTTTCAATGCTCTATCTTTAAAAGGGGGAAAAACTCGCATTTAAAACATAATCTTAATAAGTTATGCCTAAAATACGCAACCATCCTCGTTGGTATCAACCAATTACTCAGTTGGCATTCCTGTTTTTCCCAACTTTCTCATCAAAGGAGTCTGCTTTTATAGTTTGAATCATAATCTAAACGATGTCCTTACGCTGTGGCTGGCTGATGGCGTCCTTAAGTGTCTTTTGATCTCTACAGTTAATCTCCATCTAAAATTTTTTATTTAACTTTTTATTTGTTACTGCGTTTACGTTGGGGGATGAGGCTGTAGGTCTTAGGAGTACAGTTTCACACCTCTTCAGAATATGTTGTCACATGGTACCCGCCACCAAAGTACTAACATTCCTCCCCATGGCCACTAAACACTCCCCCCCCTTCAGCTCATCCCAGCTCTGCCACCAAGAGTACAAAGGTCTGTTTGCATTTGGCTTGGTCTGTCCCTTTGCATTTGTGTCTTGATATCTCGCCCCCTACTGTGTGAATGACATCATCTGGTATTTGTCTTTCTCCCTCTGACGGTGCTTAGCCCTGACCGCCTGCGATGCCATCCATGTTGTGGGAAATGGCAAAAATTCATCGCTTTCTCACAGCCAGCTACGTCTACTGGGCATATATGCTGTGCCTTATTCGTCTGTCCCCAGGCACTTGCGTGCCTTCCATATCCTGGCTTAAATGTACTGTTCTAGAAGAAAGGGTGTCATTCAGCCAGCCAGGCACCATGCTCCTTAGTCCCTTGCATTTCTTTTTTTTTTTTTTTCTTTTTTGGGTCACACCCGGCAATGCACAGGGGTTACTCCTGGCTCTGCACTCAGGACTTACTCCTGGCAGTTTTCAGGGGACCATATGGGGGATGCTGGGATTCGAACACGGGTTGGCCGTGCAAGGCAAAAGCCCTACCCGCTGTGCTATCACTCCAGCCCCACCCCCTTGCATTTCTGATACACTGACTGTAGGAGGTTTAACAAGAGACCAACTAACTGGGAAGGGATGGGGCAGAACTAGTCACAGATGGTAACTGGAACTCCCCCCAACACACACACACACACACACACACACACACACACACACACACATCTAATTTGTGATTCTAAAAGCCAGTAACAAGGAATGTCAGAGATCAGAGGCTGCAAAGCTGCAACACTGTAGCTCTGACATTCCTAAATTATTAGTGGGACTATTCCTATGAATACAATTTTGCCCGTTATTTGATCGCCCCCAACTTACATTTCACTTAAGAAGGCACGATTCAGGGGCTGGAGAGATAGTACCGTGGACAGGGGCAGTTGCCTTGCAAGGGGCCAACCTGGGTCTGATCCCGGCATCCTATCCGGTCCGCCAAGCGCCACCAGGAGTGATCCCTGAGTTCAGAGGCAGGGGTTAAGCCCCGAGTACCACTGGGCGTGACCCCAAAACACACACACACACACACAAATAAGAAGAAAGGATTCATGCTCGCTACTTATTGCTTACATTTTATTTGGTGAATACATTACTTCTTGCACACTCCTTGCCGCCTTCCCTTCCAGGGGACGGCAGGAAGCAGGTCTGCCAGGACAGCACTTGGCATGTGGATGTGGTGTCAGGACTGGAACTTGTGTTTTCACACCTGCCAGGCAGGCTCTCTATCACTTCGCTATGCTCGGGCCCTCACACTTACACTTAAACAAAGGGGTTGTGCCAGCAGACATTTCTCGGGGAGTGGCCAAGCGCGAAGAGTCTGAGAGAGGGAAATTCTGTTTCATCCGAGGCAGCTGCCTGACTCTTTCCCATGGCTCAAACTGTGGCACCTCTGACCAGTGGCACGGCATCCCTGTGGACCCGGGTTCTTTTGACACAACCTTTGCTGCCTGTTGGGGAGCCTCTGCCTTCCCAGGCTTGTGAGAAGCGGTTTCTTCTGAGTTTGGTCCCTTTCTTTCCCTCCCTCCCTCCCTCCCTTCCTCCCTTCCTCCCTTCCTCCCTTCCTCCCTTCCTCCCTTCCTCCCTTCCTTCCTTCCTTCCTTCCTTCCTTCCTTCCTTCCTTCCTTCCTTCCTTCCTTCCTTCCCTCCCTCCCTCCCTCCCTCCCTCCCTCCCTCCCTCCCTCCCTCCCTCCCTCCCTTCCTTCCTTTCCTTCCTTTCTTTCTTTCTTTTTTTTTTTTTTTTTTGCTTTTTGGGTCACACCCGGCCATGCACAGGGGTTACTCCTGACTGCACTCAGAAATTACTCCTGGCGGTGCTCAGGGGACCATTTGGGATGCTGGGAATCGAACCCGGGTTGGCCGCGTGCAAGACAAACGCCCTACCTGCTGTGCTATTGCTCCAGCCCCAAGTTTGGTCCCTTTCTTGTAAGGAAAATGGCACCTCAAGATCAAAATTTGGCACCGAGGAAGCATTCTGGGTATAGAATTATACTGGATCATGGCTTTGGGTATAGAAATGTACTGGAAGGCGATTAGGAAACTTGAAAAATACAGTGATGAAATACATGAGAAATTCCTCCTAGTTCCAATTCGAAAGTAGAGATGTTTCCTCGGCATTGTGCTCAGATATCCTCCCGAAATTCCTCCCCGAGACTCCAGCGCTCAAGATCAGCAACCAAATCAAGTGTCCCATAACGCATACACTCGACAACCTCAGGGGACTGTCATCAAAGCTGATCGTTGGGAAAAAAAAAACAATATAAGAAGTCTGTCTGTCCTCAGGCTAAATCTCACCGATGTGGTTCAAGAAGTGGGTTCTGTGGACACAGTTATAACCTATAACAGTTCCTCCTGCTGTGGTGATGCAATCACTGTATACTTATTTTACTTTTCATTAGAAACTGCCTTATGATATTAAAACAATTACATTTCTGTGGTTACAGTATTGTTAACGGTGGAGTTTCCAGCATAACACATCCCCACATCATTCCCTCCACCAGAGAGTTCACTTTCCTTCACCACAGATTGAGGGTTTTCCCACCCTACCCCAGGCCCACCCGATCTCCTCTTCCCTTCTCCAGGTAAGCGGCATACGAAAGAACAGTTCCCAATTTCTATTGCCTTTGGGTATTAATTATAAACATCTGTAGCTCTTCTTTGAGGGAGTTTCTGTTCATCTATTCTTCCCATTTTTTGATGAGGTTGAGAAAAACTTTTTTTTTTCTTGTACAGTTGCATCAGTGCTTTGTATGTCTTGGATATCAAACCTTTATCACATGAGTGGTAGGCAAATATTTTTTCCCGTTCTGTGAGGTGACTTTTTATTCTGGTCATCATTTACTTTGGGCGCAGCAGTTTCTTAATTGGATGTAATCCCATTTGTTTACTTTTGCTTCTGTTTGCTTGGCCAATGGCACTGAATCCTGGAAGATGACTCTAGACTCACTGTCATGGGGAGCTTGGTATATGTTTTTGTCAATGGAATTTACAGATTCAAGTCAGATATTGAGGTCTTTAAAAAACTTAAAAAAAAAAAGTTTTGATTTAACTTTTATGTATGATGTTAGGACAGAGTCTGAATTCAATTTTTCACATGTCACTGACCAGCTTTCCCAACGCCATTTGTTGAAGCTTTCTTTGCTCCTTTATTGAAGATTACCTGTACACATACCTGAGGATCTGTCTCTGGATTCTCAATTCTACTCCACGGATCTGAAAGTCCTTATTTTAGCACCACACTGTTTTATTGACTACTGCTTCATAGTACAGTCTGAATTTGGGCAAAGCAAAAGATTGCTATGGCTATAGGGACGCGGGGGGATTATTCCATATGAACTTCAGTGGGATTCTGTTTATTGCTTTGAAAAAAAATGGGTATTTTTTATAGGTACTGCAATAAATCTGTACAATGCTTTGAGCAGTATTGCCATTCTGACAATATTAATCCTCCCTATAAGTAAACAGGAGATGTTTCCATTTCCTATTTTATTCTTTCAGTAGTGTTTTATAGTTTTCTTTGCATAGGTCTTTTACTTATTTTAAGTTGATTCATAGGTACTCGATTTTCTGAGGCACAACTGTGAATGGGATTAAAAAAATTTCTCTCTCTTCTATTTCACTGTTTGAATATAGGAAAGCCAAGGATTTCTGCATGTTGCTTTTGTAGCCTGCCACTTTACTGTACAAGTAGTCATTGTTTCTCAGCGTTTTTAAAAGAGCCCTTTGGGTTTTCTAAGAATAGCATCATATCTGAGAACAGTGAGAGTCTGACCTTTCTTTTCTTATCTAGATGCCCTTAATAACTTTTTCTTGCCTAACTGCTATGTCAAGGACTTCTAATACTATACTGAACAGAAATGGTGAGAGTGGACAACCTTGTCTTATACCTGATCTTAGAGGGAAGGTTTTCAATATTTCCTCCACTGAATACAATGTTTGCTGTTAGATGTGGTAAATGGCTCAACTACATTGAGGCAAGTTTCCTTAACTCCCATTTTATTGAGTGTGTATCACGAATGGATGGATGCTAGATCTTGTCAAGTGTTTTCTCTGCATCTACTGGTATGATCATATGATTTTCTTTTCCTTGTATTGATATAGTAAGCTACACTGATTGACCTGTCTATGTTAAACCATCACTGCATCTCCAGGATGAATCCTACTTGGCTATGGTGTATACTTATTATTATTATTGTTTTAATGTGTTGGTTTACATTTGCTAGCATTTTGTTGAAATCTTTGTGTCTGTGTTCATCAGGGATATGCTTATAGTTTTCCTTTCTCATAGTGCCTCTGATTTTGCTTTCTTACATTTTTTTGGGGGAAGGGGACAATTAAGAAAAAAGTATTTGATTCCAACTGCAAAAGCAATGTTCATTATTCAAGGAAACCTAGCTTCCTTTCAATTCCACTTCCTTTTTGCCTCTACGGAGAGCCACTAGCAATATTTCTTAAAGTTAGCCTTCTATTTTTAAATAGTTTTATTTCTTCCTACATATGTCCTCCCACCCATGCCACTTAATTAAATTTTGGGTGCTGGGATGGAACTCACGAAATTCATGGCCTCATGAATGCAAACCTTTACCACTGAAATACATGCCAGGCCTGTCATTTAAAGGTGAAGTTTAGGTGTTGGACCAATAGTACAGATGTAGGTCATTTTCCTTGCATGTGGCCAACCCAGGTTTGATTCCGGCACCCCATATTGCCCCCTGAGCACTGCCAGGAGTGATCTCTGAACACAGATTCAGGAGTAAGCCCAGAACACCACTGGTTGTAGCCCAAAACGGGGAAAAAAACCCCACCAAACCCCCCCTTTAAGATAGGGTTTTTTTTTTTTTTTTTTTTTTTTTTTTACATTTTTACTTGCTATATCCTGGAGATTACTGGGGGAAAAAAAGAAATGGTCCCATTCTGACAGGTGCAGAAGCCTCCACGCTGTGCATTTCACACAAAAGGAAGCTTCTCAGGGGCTATCTGAAGTCGCAGTCCACTCTGCTGGGCATTCGGGCTGTTTTCAGTCTGTTATTACCAATCTGTCGACAATAAACAGCTTTACCCATGGATATTTTTGTACTATGCTTTCTTTGCCAGTGTATTTTTAGGGATGAATCCTAAAAGCAGGGTTGCTGGCTAAATGGGTACGTGAGTATAATTTTGCCAGATTAGCTCATTTCCTCTCCGGTTGTTCTGTTTCTGCATTTCCACCAGCTAATGCAGGACGCGCGGGTTTTGCCCTGGCTCTCGCCAGGAGCACCCCCTCAAGCTACTGTGTTTTTTCCAATGTGATGGGCAAGAAATAGCTCAGTGTCATTTTGATTTGTTCTTTCTCTAGCCTTTTGAGATAGAAGCACAGATGATTGGTTTTCAATTTTATTTAAAAAAAAAAAATCAGGGCTGGACAAACAGCACAGCAGGTAAGGCACCTTCCTTGCACTGGGACAATCGACATTCAATCCTCAGGAGCCCTTAATGTCCCTACACCCCGCCAGGATAGTCCCTAGCAGCTGATGTGGCTCAACAAGCTAAAGTCCCCCTCCACGTTCATTGTTTATGCAGAAGGCAAAAGGGTTGATTATCAACGTATGAATATAAACCTCAGAAAAAATAATGAATGTTTCTCGGGAGGGGGGATGGCCCTCCTTACTGTCATGTATGTTATGAAAGACAGATGGGAATTTAAAAATGCTGCATCAGGCTTGTCAACATGGCAGCATTATTGCTTTTACAACAGCGGAAATATTTATGTTGGGGGGTGCCTTGCTACACACCATGCCCATCACCAACGGGCCAGTCTCTCTCCACCCGTGTTTCAGGGTTGCTGCCTCATCTTCCTGCATCCTCCTTAGGGCATCTCCACTCTGTCACCCGGGTCTGGACTTGTTCTCACTGGCCATTATCTGTCCCCTTGCCTGGTTTCTTTCCCTAGACACCACAAAGGAGAGCGGCCATTTATTTCCTGCCTTAAGCCCTGTATTTTAATTGTGAGCTGTGGGGGGTCAGAGCAAACAGACCTGGGGAAGGGCGATATGTGCTACTTGGGGACTGAATCAGAGACTGAATCATATGCCCTGATCATTTGAGCCATCTCCCCAGTCACAATTTTCAAGTCTTAAAAACCAGAACACCCGGGACTGGAGCAATAGCACAGCGGGTAGGGTGTTTGCCTTGCACGAAGCTGACCTGGTTCGATTTCTCTGCTCCTCTCGGAGAGCCCGGCAAGCTACCAAGAGTATCTCGCCCACACGGCAGAGCCTGGCAAGTTACCCGTGGCGTATTTGATATGCCAAAAACAGTAACAACGAGTCTCACAATGAAGACGTTACTGGTGCCCGCTCGAGCAAATTGATGAGCAGTGGGATGACTGTGACAGTGACAGTGAACTCACTTATTCCTCCTCTGAGATGAGTCATGTTTATCACTTATCTTGCGAACTTTGAAATCAGGCCATTGGTTACATACCAACTTAAGACTTAATTACGACTTTTCTACATTTCTTAAACTGGTCACTTTGTCCTGAGAATTATTTGTTTTCACCTGTAGTAATGCTTCTTGCCTTCAATTCCAGATCGTCTGATGTTAGTCTGGGCTGGAGCGATAGCACAGCGGTTGGGCGTTCGCCTTTCATGCGGCCGACCCAAGTTCGATTCCTCCGCTCCTCTCGGAGAGCCCGGCAAGCTACTTAGAGTACTGAGCCCGCGCGGCAGAGCCTGGCAAGCTACCTGTGCGTATTGGATATGCCAAAAACATTCCGTAACAATAAGTCTCTCAATGAGACGTTACTGGTGCCCGCTGGAACAAATCGATGAGCAACGGGATGACAGTGACAGTGATGTTAGTCTAGTTACCTGAGCTCTCTTTGGATTAGATTAGTGTTTGCAGGATGGACCTTTTCCCCCGCCAGGCTTAATTTTAACTGGCTCTTAGGTTAAGGATTGTTACTTAGCATGTAATTGGGTTCAATCTTTTAAGCCCACCTGATTATGTTAGTTGTAACTAAGTAACTGGAGTACTTAGCCCTGCTCTACTTACCGTGCTTGCTGACAAGCAGGTATTCCCCACTTTCTAGAAGCACAGATACCTCATGTCACTTGAACGAAGAACCAACTTTTGGACTGCCATCCCTCCCTCTGTATCTGCCGGGGCGCTGGCTGCGGGGTGACTGGGTGACCCCTGGAACCGTGCAGTCACTGTCCGTGTCTTCTCTGACTGAAGGAATGTAAAGGATTTCTGCTTTTACAGCAAGGGCTGCAAGTCAGGACTGCTCTTCCCCGGTGAGCCTCGTGAGAGGGGCAGCCTGCACCCCCGGGAGCAGGAGGCGCGCTGCCACGCCCCTCCCTGCTGCCCTCTCCAGGCTGGGCACTTAGCAGAGTGTTACTGCTTTTACTCGCCATGCCACTTTGGGTTGGATGTGTTTGTATGATGACCTAGGCTATATTTCAGATGGAAACACTACAAAAAATGTTTCTGAATAAATTCGTCACTGCCTTTTTCCCCTTGTGTGTGTGTGTGAGAGAGTGTATATGTGTGTGTATATAACATATATATACTTTTGGGCAAAACCTGATGGTACTCGGACTTACTTCTATCTCTGTGCTCAGGTGCCACATTTGGTTATTTGGTGCCAGGACAGAACTTGTGTTCGATCATGTACTAGGCAAGCGCCTCACCCACTGAACCATCTCTCCAGTTCTGCCTTCGTGCTGGCTCAGGAGAGGTTCCCTTGAAGGTTCTTCTTACTTTCTGAAGGGGGCAACATTTGTCTTGGACTTATTTCTACCCTCTCACTAACCATATTATTGAAAAATATTTATTGTTCCTGGAACAACATTGCATTACAACATCAAGTTCCATGCATGCCTCATTATAAATCAAGAACTAAATATGTATTAACAAAAAAAGGAAGGACATATTTTTAGTTTTAGAAATAAATTCTAGCAGTAGACACCATCCCCCATCCCCAATTTTGTTGAGATAACACAGCTCACAACAGATCCCATATTACTCTTCTATACGTAACAATACAACGGCACCATCCCCTACCACCAATGAATAACCCTGCACCCCTGTCCCACCCTTACGCCACCCACGAGCTTTCTTTAAGATAGGGAGAACCTAAACCCTTTATATTCTAAGTGAAAAGGAAACCTTACATAGTAATGTGGAGGCCATGGTAAGGCAGAGTCCCAGGGGCAAATTAGGAAAATCAAAATAATCTGATATCAGACCTAACTTGCAAAAAATGATGCTCTTAGTAAACATGGGGGAAAACCCAACAAATTTCCCAGGAGAAAGGCAGTCACAGCAGCACTGGAAACAGGCTGTGATCACTTTTCTTCCTGCTTCATCTTTATTTGAGCTCTTCACTTACTTGTATAATCTAATGTTCCTTAGTAGTTTGTTTGACAAATACTGTTGTTCTGTATGTCAGTCCTGAATTTCACTGTGCATAACTTTTCTTAACAACAGATTAATATGCTCTCCATTTTTTATTATTATTATTAAATTGGTAAGGCCAAATGACACATTTTCATGAAATAAACAAAAAGAAACCAAGAGGTTTTTCTGTTAAAATTAAACTATTTTTTCCTTTTCTTTTTGGGTCACACTTGGCAATGTACAGGACTTACTCCTGGCTCATGCATTCAGGAATTACTCCTGGTGGTGCTCATGGGATGCTGGGAATCGAACCCGGGTCGGCGGCGTGCAAGGCAAACACCCTACCCGCTGTGCTATTGCTCCAGCCCAAAATTAAACTTTTCTTGAATCTACTCAGTTGGGTATTTTCCCAAGAGCTATATCTAAACCATGAGTACTAATTAAAAAAAAAAAAGGAATTCAGTCAAATGAGCATAGCAACAGAAATATCGCACAGAGAAAGTGAGTGTCTGAGTGCGACTTTTCTAATAGTTACTATATTTAATTTTGCGTGTACTCTTCATAAATACTGTAGCACCACAATGAACAATATTTATATGCACGTGGAAAGCCATCTGTACCCTGTACACATATATACCTGTTTGTGAATAAAGAAAATACTTCTTTTAGCTCAGAGGAGGCATAAATTCTTGTCAGAGAGGGCTGAGATCCTTGGGATGCCGAGAAACAGGAAGGTGGTCTCCTGTGCCCCTGCAGCCCCTCTGACTGCGTCTTTGCTTTCACGTCACGGGCTCGGGCCACACTCAGTCAAGGCTACTCGGGTCCCACTGAGTCAGAGCAACTGCTCTGTCCTAGCCCGGGCTGGTGGTTTGGGGCTGCCGGGCACGCCTGCATAGATAGCTGGTGCCCATTGCCCAGTGCCTCAGGGGTTCGAGGGCCCCCATGGCCAGCTGGGAGTACTTCCTGGTGAGCCCTCTCTGGCACTGCCCTGAGATGACAGCTCAGGGACGGGGCTGAAGACACATGGGGCAGTGTGGGGGGGGGCCACACTGTCCTGGAAGACCCCATTCCACAGAGGGACTGGCTCCTCCGCTAACAGCCCGAGTGGGCCTGGGTCAGACAGGGGGGTTGCGGTGGCTGGGTGGGCCGTGGATGCAATCAGCATAGAGCACTGTGCCTGAGCGCCCCCGGCCCTGCCCGGGTCAGTGGGGGGGACTAAGTAGGGAAAAAAACTCAGCACCGATCCCAAAGGTCTGACACGGCAGCTGCGCATCCGAGGGCCCTGGCAGAACTGGGGCGGTTTCTCAGACCAAGGCCGAGAGCAGTCTCCTAGGCCAGGGGTTCTGATGGCGCAGAGCGGCTGAACCCTCAAACTGGACTTGCCCCCTGTCTGCAGACTGTTGGGATTCCCAGCAATGGCACCCGGGAGCCAAGTGCAGATGGGCTTCTGAAGACACGACAAAGGGTGACGATGAGGAAAGACTGGAAGGGTTGGAGCCTGCCACATGGGGTAGTGGGCACACAGAGGAGGGCCCCCCACCTTGCGCGGCCACCCCTGCCGCTCTGTAAGTGAGGACCCTCGAGATTACTTGGGGGTCCCAGTCGAGACGGAAACTCTCTGGCCAGACTCCACCGAGTCAGGAGGTCGAGCCACCGAGGCCGGCTCTTTGCTTCCATCGGCCCTTAAACCGTTCCTGGGTACCCTGAAGTCGGAGAACTCTAAGGCGCGGCGGAAGTCAGAGACACAGAGGTGGGTCCGTGTGTCCACAGAGGGAACTGTCACCGGGAGAACCTTGGAGCTCTGCTTCCCCGAAAGGCAGCTGACTGCTCCCGGGCACGCACGGGGAGTGCAGGGGGCTGCTGGGCTCTCTCTGGAACGACGGACAGTCAGGGCGTGGCCAGGGCTCTGCGTTCCCGGGGCCGTGGGTCCTGCTATTGCTCAGGCCCCCTTCTGTGAATCTGGTTCTTGCAGGGCCTGGGGGCATCTGAGCCGGGGGAGTCCCCACCAGTGAGATCACCTGACTTGTTCTCTGGCAAGACCTTGTGGGGGGAGGGAGGGCTAGGAGCCAGGACCAAGTGGGGCTTCTCCCAGGCCCATGTGGATACTGGCTGCACTTTCCCGCTCTCCTTTCTTCCTTTCCGGGCGCGGCCCGATCCCCGGGAAGCCGCTGCGACTCTTCCCCCTTGTCTATCACCGCTGCTGTGGGGCTCTGTCTCCGGAGACAGTGCTGTCACCAGTCCGTACGGTCCGCCCTTAGTTTGGCTCCAGCGCTCACCCTTCCTGCCGCCCTCTGCATTTTCTGTACTTCTGGGTGTCCATAAGGGAACGTTTTCCTTTTGCCTAAAAGAAATCTTCTTTAGAGATTTTACTAGGAACACACATATTTCAGTTTCAGATGCCTTAAAATCTTTTTTTTTTCTTCCTTTTTGGGTCACACCCAGCGACGCTCAGGGGTTACTCCTGGCTCTGCACTCAGGAATTAGTCCTGGCAGGCTTGGGGGACCATATGTGACACCCAGGATGGAACCCGGGTCGGCCACGAACAAGGCAAACACCCTGCCCTCTGTACTATCACTCTGGCCCCGCCCTAAAAATCTTCTTTATTTCACCATCTCTCTCTCTCTCTCTCTCTCTCTCTCTCTCTCTCTCTCTCTCTCTCTCTCTCTCTCTCTCTCTCTCTGTATAAAAGGTATAATTTATATGGAAAGAAATGCTTCCCAATATTTCGTTGCTTAGTTCTTGTGGTGCCCCAGACTGCACACAGGGCCTCACCGGTACCTGGCAGTGCTTGCTCTGCCACTGAGCTCTGGCACCAGCCGAAAAACAAGGCTTGGATCTTGAGTTAACAGTTTTGACTCCAGAAGGTGCTATCAAGCTGCTTCCTGGTCACTCCCTTGCCCTGTAAAGCAATCACTGATGTAGTTCGAGTAGTGCCAGTTCTAGGGTTTCATACCTACAACTGGGACCAAATATCATGCGCACTCTTTGTACTCAGATCCCTCTACAGGCATGGTTTTAAGACTCAATAATATGGGTGCTGAATCTGCCTTGCTGAATAGTATACGCTGTATTACAAATATCACCGTTTATGAACTCTCTCAATCTTTCTCTCTACATATATGTATATATATGTCTATCTTAATTAGGTCTGTTGTAAAGATTTTTTAAAACAGTACTTTTGGGGCTAGAGACAGTACAGTGGGTAGTGTTTGCCTGGTATGTGGCTGACCCAGGTTCTATTCTTGGCCCCCCACAGGGCCCCCCCAAGCCCTCCAGGAGTGATCCCTGAGCACAGAGCCAGGAGTAAGTCCTTAGTACTACCACGTTTGGCCCCAAACCCCCACAAAAATCTGCAGTATTTTGCAGATTTATATTTTCATGTCTCTCTGAAACATATTTAGCCATAGAATTACTGGGTCATATATATTTAAGTTTTTAACAGACTGCCGATGCTTTCTATAATGATTATACCTTTTTATAACCCCATTATAGCAATGTACAGGAGCTGGTATATATCATCTCTAACATTTGTCAGCATCAATTTTCTTTTTTTATTTTCTTACTCTTGTAATGCTCCTTGTTTCAGTCTTTTTTTTACTTCTGATAAAATGTAGTTCTTTTAAAAGCCTACACAGCATATTGTCTCCATTTTATATTTTCAACCCTTTGTATGCTAATATTTAAAGTTTTTTCTCTAATGGGGCTGGAGGGACAGAAGAGTTTGCCTCGCACACAGGGACCCAGGTTTGGTCCCTGGTACCCCATATGGTCCCTGAGCCCTGTCAGGTGTGATTCCTGAGTGCAGAGCCAGGAGTCACCCCTGAGCATCACTAGGTGTGGCCCAAAAAACAGACAAAAAAGTTTTTCTCTTATTGTACCATATAGTTGGATTAAAAAAATTCAATTCACGGTACATACTTTAATCATACAATCTTTTGTACTTAACTACCAATATACTTGGGCCTAGATTTACGATTTCAATGGTTGTGCTCTAATTTCACGTGCTCTCACCTTTCTTGACTCTTGATTAATCGAATGTTTTACATTATTTCATTTTCTTTCTATTAAATTACACATTAAAACCATTTTTAATAGTTAGCCTAGAGCTAAAAACATACATTCTTACTTATTACAGTTCCAGGCAAATTACTTTTACTGCTTTGCCGATACCAGTTAAACCTTCGGACTTTAAACTCCATCGACTCCCTTCCCATCACTTAAGCTATCACCATGAACTTTGGTTCTGTGTAGAAACGAATTTCCTTGGGGATCAGCAGTTACTACCGTGAGCAATTACTCTTCATTCATATTTTCCTTCCTGGGGTTTTTCATTCCTTCTCGCAGGTTCCTCTTTCTATCTGGGTTGATTTATTTGAGAAGAACCTTTTTTCAAAATTTTCTGTTTCACTGCAGACCTACTGATGCCCGAGTCTGTGGGATAATATTGGGTTTGTCCTTTTAGCCTTGCCACAGGGAACTTAGTTTACCTTAAACTGAGTTTTTCTGCATGGACACAGGAAGACAGTTAATATTATGCTTTGTAACTTGGAAGCTGATTGACTCCAATAATATTTACTCCTGGGCATCTGCTTTCTCGACTCAGTTGCCCTTAGTTCCTAGCACCCCAAAAGCAGGGTCCCGATGAGGGACGGAATGGAACCAAGCCAAGCTGTGAGCTACCCTGGCACTGAAATGGGCCAGGCCAAAGCGCCACAATACTCAACTATAAGTTGAGAGTATGGTCATAGACAAATGCTGTCATGATCCAAAAGTAACGACGAGACAAGGACCCTGCTGGGGTTAGAAACACTAACCTGGCCTGAGGACTGTGGTCTGAAATATATACTGAATGTCCTCAGGAAGAACCAAACTTTAAGTCTGATATATCTCTTACTGTGCTCATACAGAATGACATTGCTAGAAATTTACTGTAACCATTTAAGTGAATTATTAGCTAAGGGAAGAAGAAAGTGACACACCCTGGGTGGGATCCCGCCTTTGAACGGATCTCCTAGTAATCTGGAGTAATCTCCTTAGATGAGTTTTTGTTAATCTCCTGGAGGAGTGGTCTTACCTCTCTTTGTTGATTTGTTAATGTTCAACCCACCTTTGTGTCACCACCCTATGTGATTGCCATATAAACGAAGACTGCAAGAGAAAGAGAGAAGACACAGAAACAAAGGAGAAGGCACAAAAGTGGGGGAGAAGACACAGAAGCAGAGCACAGAGCGAAAAAGAGTCATCAGAGCCAGGAGCAGGGGAAAGAAAGAGCACAAAGAGAGTCAGAAGTAAGAGTCTGAGTCAGAAGTGAGAGCGAGTGGGGCTCCAGAGAGAGAGATCAGAAGGAGAGAGATCGGAAGAGACCAGAGGAGAGATGACAGAGACAGAGAGAGGTCGAAAGAGACCAGAGGAGACAGAGAGACAGACAGAAGAGAGCACAGCGGCACACACAGAAGCAGAGCACAAGGAGGAGCCATCCTGATCATCCGGTTCATACTTTCATACACAGTGGCTTGAGAGCACCGAATGCGAAGGGTGAGAGAGATAGAGAGAGAGAGAGAGCGCCACACCGAGAGCCCTCGAACAACACACACATCACATCACCCCTTCTGTGTGCAACTTTATATTTTTTACAGAGTCCCTGAACTTCTTTCTGCTTGTCTGAAGTCCTCTTTATTCCCCCCAAGTCTCTGCGGGCCACCTCTGCGGGAGAGTATGCCTGCTAGAAGTCTCGGCTTGCGGCTTCCTTCCTTCGGCGAGAAGATGCTGTTCCTCTGCCGTCTGGCTTTTGTCACCTCCGTTGAGAGGCTGCTGGTGGCGGTGCTGCTTCTGTGCCGGGCTTGTGGTGGGCATGCGCGGTCACGGCCTGCCGGGGGGAGTAGCACTGTGGCAAGCACTCTGGTGAAGGCCCCGCTGGTCGGTCTTTCTCAGGGCTTGACCCGTGGAGCACAGCGGCTCCAAAACAGAACAGCTGCTCTCTGGACCCAGAGTTTGCACAGGGTCCAGACTCTTCTTCGGCAATTCGCAGAGATCTGGATGTCGCCGGGGATCTTCCTAGGCTTCTGTCACCCTCGGCTGTGTGGCTGAATCTTCCCGCTTCTCCAGTTCTCGGTGCTGGGTGGTGGGGGGCGTGGGCACGGGCCTGGCGCGTCTGCCGGAGGGTCTCCTGGGGACGGGACTCCCACCTCTGCCCCGGCTCAGCCCCGGGCGCTGACGCGAAGCCTTCTGTGGGGGGCAGCCCCGGCACGCTCTCCACGCCCCAGCAGCGGCACGCACGACTCCCGGGGAGCCCAGGACAAACGCCCGCGTGGGTCTGGCTCCGGCTGCAGCATCTTGAGCAGGTGACAGTTCTCGTGAGGCAGGGAAGCTCGGGGGGTGGGCTGGGGAGAGGTGAGTGACTACTCCGGGCTTCTGTGTGGAGAACAGTCTGCTACAGCAGAGTGGGGAGCAGGGCGTAAGCGATCGGTGGGAGAGGGACACGAGGCTACTGACGGAGCCCTGAAGGGCCCAGAGGGAGCTGCCGCGGGAGACGGGGAAGGGCAGAGGCAGCACTGAGCGGCGTCGTGGAAGGCAGAAAACACACCCTAACCCGAACCACGCTGCGGCTTGGGCTGCGAAGACCACAGGGAGACACTGACGCGGGTTCGAAAATATCGCCTGGGTGTCACGCAGACGGCTCACAGGGCAGGGGCGCCTGGTTTGATCTCTGGCCCTCCAGAGGACCCCAAGTAATGTACCCAGAGTAGCCCCTGAGCATGTGCCCCCAAACCAAGAACTCAAAAAACCCCAACACACACACACACACACACACACGCACGCACACTCCTATAGTCAGGCATTGAGAGAGAGAGAGGGGGCGCAAAGAACAAGGAACTGTGCAGTTTTTCAGGCTGAATTAAAATCTGGAATTAAAAATGGAACTTAAATCTGGAGGACCTGTGGCCTAGAAAGAGAAATCCCTTTACCAGCTCCTCCACTCAGCCCAAAGTTTCCTAATTGGAAAAAAAAAAAAAAACCAACGACAGGAAAACAAACAAACAAGCAAACAAGCAAACAAACACCAAACCAAGAGCACAAACAGGGCCGCAGCACCTGCCTTCTTCATGAGCATGGGGCCGTGAGTCGGGTCCCTGACCCGGCCCACACGGCGCTGACCACGGTCCTGGCCGCACAGCCAGGTCTGGGCGCTCCACGGAAACTGTGACGTATGTCAGGACCATAGTCAGGCATGCAACAGCGAAGCGTGTCACCACCAAGGGTGTGATGCCTGCCCCCCACCCCCCATCACTGCAAAATTAACGACAGCAACAGCAGCAAGGCACATATAGAGGGGCTGCCGGGAAAACTGGGGCTCAGGGTGGAGGTCAAAGCCAGCGCGGCAGCCGGGGGTTAAGGTCCTGGCACCGTGCACCGCACACGGCTGACCCCGGCACTGCTGGGAGTGGCCCTGAGCACGGCCGGGAGGAGTCCCGGAGCGCCGGACCCTTTGCTCCCCTCGCTTTGCAAAGAGTTAAGTCTAGACTGAGCTTGCAGAGACAACACTCTAGGGGTCTCTGGCCTCCCGCCCGCCCCCGAAGGATTCCTGAGGAGACCTGCAGCTGTTGTCTGACGGTGCCGTTCCTGCTGTCAGTCTACCTGCTGTTGCACTGTGGTTGTTGGTCTTGGTTCCTGGGCCACTCGGGCCCTGCTGTGGAGACCAGGCCCTTGGCTAGCTCCCGCCCAAAAGTCTGCAAGTTTTGGAAAAATGAAAGTCGTGCCAGGGACGGAGAAAGGCAAGCAGCAGGCTGTCAATGATTCAGCTACAGGGACAGGGCGTTTGCGTTCTGTCTTCATCGCAGGGGCTCCACGAGAGCAGGCAGCACCGTCTTCTGAGTGCCCATGGGTGCCACAGGGGCTGCGAGGCCCAGAGACCCCCTGCCTGCCCTGAGAGCCAAACCACTGAGCCACCTTCCAAGGCCCTGCATGCATGTACACGCGAGCGCGTGCACGCGCGCGCGCGCGCGCACACACACACACACACACACACACACACACACACACGCTGTTCCTCATGGTAAATGAAAGATAGTTCAGAGGGAAGAGCCAAGGACTGAGAAAGATTTGGGAACCAAAATAGACCCCAATCAAGGAACTGCCTAACCAGGAACTGGGTACGCGGATCTCTGGCCAGACGGATCCCGGGACTGCACCAGCAGGGATCGCCATTGCCTTCCATGTCTGGGCTTTGAAGCTGTATCACTGCATCACTGTCATCTTGTTGCTCATAGATTTGCTCAAGTAGGTACCAATAACGTCTCCATTGTGAGACTTGTTGTTACTGTTTTTGGCATATCCAATACGCCATGGGTAGCCTGCCAGGCTCTGCTGTGAGGGCGAGATACTCTCGGTAGCTAGCCGGGCTCTCTGAGAGGGGCGGAGGAATCGAACCGGGGTCGGCTGCATGCACGGCAAACACCCTACCCGCTGTGCTATCGCTCCAACCCTGGGCTTTGAAACAGATACAACTATCCTGTCCCCACCAGATGGCCTGGCTCACACCGCATATCAAACTGGTTCTCGTAATCACTGGGCTCTGTCACCCCTCCACTGATCCCAACACAGGGGCAGTCGCGACCGGAAAGCATTGAGATTCAATGTAAACGTTCCTGCTCTCTCCACAAATGCAGAGGCAGACAGCAGTCTTGAGAGGCTCCATGAGACCATCTCCAGGCTGTTTACATATGAAAAAGTGGCTCCACAAATGTTCCGTTTCCTGATTTAAAGACACCGCGCCCACCACCACTCCGAGACGCAGTTCCTGTGGAAAGCACCAGCTTCTCTTCCCTCCTGGAAGTGCACCTGACATCCTCCACGGGCCCACAGCCCACGGCTCTCAGGACCCTCCACCTCTGCACAGCCACGCCGGCAGGAAGAGGCAACGGTCGTAACCACGGGAAGTGGTGAGGAGGAAGACGGACCGAGGGCTGCCCGCAGGCACGGGCAAGCCGGACACTCGGGAGTGGGGTCCTCCCCCGAGCACTGCTGGTTACGGAGTGCCACTCAGGGGTCCCGAGTGGCAGCTGCCCCGGGAGAGAGGCGAGGCCCCGCCCTGGTTTCCCCGCGGAGTGACTCACCTTTTCCAGAACTTTGGCAATCCGGGTGCCGATCTGCTCAAGGGACTGCTGTGGGTACTGGTCTTTGCCCAGATTCTGGAGGACCTGGGGAGGCAAGGGGGACGCCGGTCAGAGGCCGGGAGCGAGGCTGGCGCGGGGCTCGTGTCTAGTGCCACCTCGCCGTCCACCCCGTCCTCCGCCACGGAACAGAGCTCCTTTGGGACAGCGAACAGCAGGAGGCAGGGGAGTTCAAAACCATCTGCCCGCTAGTCACACACAGGGCAGAGCCTGAGACAGAGCTTCCAGATAGTCTTCTATGTTTTGATACATACTTTTTTTTTTTTGAAGTATATAGATTTTATCTAGAGGTTTCTGAGGGAAGGAGGAAGGGATAAGTGGGAGAGAGAATAGTGAAAATAACGCGCTCATGAGAGAACGCAGGCTTCTCTAAGGGTGGAGGAAGTCCCTACACATAACGGAGCTTTAGACACAAAAGTATGAAAGCATGAAAGTACACATCTCAAGAGGGGAGATGCGGGTGACACATGTGCTCGACCACGTGGGCGCAAGCAGCACATGGGCTCAGGCAGCATATGCGTTTTGACACATACTTCTTATCACAATACACTACATACACCGTCACCTAAGATATCCCGAAAAAAATATCTTCGTGCCGATATATTTCTACCCTAGCTTTCTTAGTGAGTTTCCTGTGCACTCTCTAATGTACCCCAACATTTGTAGAACAAATCCTCGGTGACTGGACATTTGTGACTCGTTTCCCCAAGTCTTCTACACACACACACACACACACACACACACACACACACACACACACACACTTGGTGTGCCTGGTACCTGCCCTCCTTCCTGTTCTTAAGAAAACCAGCAGGAGGGCTGGACAGATGGCATGACGAGCTGAGCTCACGCTGGGCATCCCTGGTACCGCCAGGAGTGACCCTTAGGCACAGCTTCTCCCCGACGGCAAGCAGAACGCTGCCCACCCGCAGGACTGAAGGAGCAGAAGCCGGTCCGGGCCGCTCTGAAAAGCACAAGCTCAGTGCCTTGTGGCTGGGGAGAAACTCTGCGTGGTCGACTGAGAGGTCAGAGAAGAAAAAAAAGCAAAGCGCAGCCCTGCTCCTTCCCCGGGGGTTTCCCACCCTTGGCCGCACCCGCACTCACCTCTGTTAACTGACTCTCCCCCGTGTAGTGCAGGCTGGCCCGGTTGGAGACCCCGTGCAGGTGGTCCAGGGTGTGCATGCTGGTGGGGAGGTTCCCATTGCAGAGAGGCTCCATCGCAGGTTGCTGGATGGGCGTGGCAAAGTCAATGTGTTCTGTGATGCTAAAAAAATAAACAAAAAATCGCACTTGATCACTGTGTGACAGAAATGTAATCACGAAAGTTACGAAAGTAACTGTATCTCAGGGTGATTCACTGAAAAAACCAAAAACCAAAAAAAATAAACAAAACGAAGGTGACCCTATTAGGCATGGCAGCTGGACGGGGCGCATGAGTGACCGGCTGCTAACAGGACGGCCTGGACCCAGGGAAACTCAAGCCAGGCAGGAAGGAGAGAGTTCGGGTACTCACTCGATGTTTTTGGAAGACACGGCGAGCCAGGTGCTGACGATGGCAGTCAGCTCCGCCCAGCGGAGCTTGACACACTCGTCCGGGCTGGGCCATCCCAGGCTCTGGTAGTCTTGCTTCTTTCCTGGAAGGAACGTTGGGCGTCAGTCAACATGAATCGCCCGTTGACTTATGGGATGTACATTTCGAGGTGCCCGCCTTTCTTTGCGTCCTTAGAGAGCCCGGAGAATTAATTAAAGCCCCTTCTGGAGGCCAGAGGCATGTCCCTGGTCTCTGGACTCTTGGCCCTCACCAGAACAAGGAACCAGAATTAGTTAAACGGTGTTGATTTCCTTAGATCTTAATACACTGCCCAGAGGGTCGGGGATCTCTCTTGCCCCCAGCCCCCACGGGCTCCCTGGGGACCTACTGGAGAAATGCTTCAGAGCTCGGGCAAGACAGAGCGTGACGCCTAGCACCTGGCAGTGGGCAGAGTCCGTGTTCATTTGAAAGCCGGGATACCCAACACTGATTTTCTCTCAGTTCTTCCACGCTTGTGGATATGTTATCCTACACTATTCAAAAGACATAAGGAGAGGAGAAAGGCAGTATTAACTTATAGTATAAATTCAGTGTCCTAGAAAGATCTGATCTTACAAATCAACAGAGTCTGATTAGGGGGAAAAGCTGATTAGCTGGTAGGGGAAGAGAGCATAGAAAAGTGGTTACAGATAAACAAAGGAATGGGAATGACTCGGGAGCACTTTGATAGGTGTGACCCGATAAACCTAAGCTCCTTGTGGCTATGTTATCCTACACACGCTGAGGATTTTTCCCTTTTGTCACGTAAATGGTTCTGTGATCTCATTTCATGAGTATGTTCTATGCCCACCTGAGTGTATCTAAAACAGCACGCAGGTTTTAAACACATTTGAGGTTCAACTTTCACTTTTATAACAAATATTTAGGATGTTTATAAAAAGCATCCTTTAAGCATACTTAAAACCAAGCTCCTGGAAGTGACATCTTATAGCCTAGTTCTCCCTCTGGTAGAACCTGGCAAGCTACTGAGAGTTTCCTGCCCACACAGTAGAGCCTCGCAAACTTCCCATGGTGTATTCATATGCCAAAACCAGTAACAATGCTGGGGCTCATTCCCCTGACCCTGAAAGAGCCTCCAATGCAGCACTGTTGGAAGGACGAGTAAAGAGAGGCTTCTAAAATCTCAAGGCTAGGACAAATGGAGACATTACTGGGCCTGCTCGACCAATTTGGCAATCAATGGGATGATGATGATGATGATGATGATAAAAAGCAATCATGACTTATTTAGAAAATAGAGAATTTCAGAGAAGCAAATGAAATCACCCAAAGATTTATCAACTCCCAGAGCTGATAATGTATTATATATATAATACATTATATATAATATATATATTTTGCTTTTTGGGACACACACACATATATAACATATATATATTATATACAATACATTATATATAATATATACATATTTTGCTTTTTGGGTCACACCCAGCGATGCTCAGGGGTTACTCCTGGCTCTACGCTCAGGAATTTCTCCTGGTGGTGCTCGGGGGACCATATGGGATGACGGGGACTGAACCTGGGTTGGCTGCATGCAAGGAAAATGCCCTCCTCGCTGTACTATCGCTCCGGCACCAATTTATTATATTTTCTGAACGTTTCCTTCTATCCTTACTTCTACGTATACTTACTAGAGCACACTTCATCAGTTCTAGTGTCATAAATTGTCAAGTATATATTGATTTACAGAATTTAAGGAAAAAAACACCACTATTTTAAATAGCATCATTTGTAAGATGCACCTTAATTGCACAGAACTCATTAAATTATAAAAATCTTGGCTATAGTACACAGCATGTTCAAAATATAACTTGTTCAGGCAATATGATCAGCACTTGGAGTGCTTGGAGAGGTTTACTGTGATAAAATCACCCCGCGGCCAATCCCTTTGGATGTCTCTTTGGCTCATGTAAAATGCTGACTTAGGCTAAGCTGCCGGAAGCGGAATTCTTTGTCTACCTTAAGGTTCAGATGCGTCAAATCAAACTCCGCCCAAACTCATCTGATCAGCATCTACCGTGCATGACACATTTCAGCGCAACTCACAGGTAGAGATGCTGCCTCTCTGTTTGTGTCTGTGCCACTCCGGCTTCGAGAGAGCATGAACGTTCTCTCGCATGCTTACTAGATAGAGGCTGCTGGCGTGCAGCGACGGGTGTCTGGCCCGCTGCCTCGGAACTGCACGTGCCTCAAGTCCTGTACTTTTCTTTTAGGATTTTGGGTCACACCTGGTGGTTCTTGAGGGCTCACTCCTGGCACTGGGCTCAGGGGACTATGCAGTGCTAAAGATCAAACTGAGGGTTCCCGTCTGTCCTCTGGCCCTTTAACCCACCGTCTTGGCCTCTGAAATGCTCTCTTTTTCAGATTGATTTGTAAGTGCTCTTGGATATAATTACATCCTCTATCATACAGTCAGTCACTACATATTAATGTTCTGCAAAAAATACATTTTTCTTTTGGTTTCGGAGCTAACCCCAGCGATGCTCAGGGCTTGCTCCTGGCTCTGCACTCAGGGATCACTCCTGGAGGAGCTGACGGTGGTCAGGGGTGGGAGGGGCTGTGACCCCTAAATGGTGCTAGGGATCAAACCTGGATCAGCCACGTGCAAGGCAAGCGCCCTCCCTGCTGGGCTCTCTCCAGCCCCACGGCGGTATTATTCGCTCCAGGGGCTCCGTTTACTCAATACATTTCAACGTGTCTACATCCATCCTCCTCACCACCTCCAGCGAGGGAGATGACGCTGTCAGCACCCCTTTTACGGAGAAGGAAAATGAAGCACACGAGTGTGGTGGGGGAGGGCAGAACTGGTGCTTGAACCCAGGGAATCCGTCTCCCACATGCATATTTAATTTTTAAGAATCACTAGAATATTGAAGCAGCTCAAGATAAGGAAACTGAGTCACGCAGGTAATGATGAGGGGGGAAAAAAGAATCAAGTCAATGTCAAAATCAAGGTTTTAATCCCAGAGGCAGGTTTCTAGCCAATGAGCGTCCCCTGTGATCTCTTCCTGACTCACATTCAAACGCTGGGGTTTACCTTGCGGCCCGGGAGACGCCACCTTGGGGCCGGTGATCTCTAGGTTTGCTTGGGAGCGGGGTGCACTTTCGGCTTGGTTTGATTCTACTTTTTTCCCCGGAGTTTTCTTAGCATCTCCTTTGGGTTTCTTGACACGTTTGACCTGGAATGTGATCTGCGAAAGAGAAACGTGTTAGGGGCGAGTGAGGCAATGGTCAGATCTGTCTGGGGCTTTTTGGGTAGGTGGTCCCCAAACCATCGGCACTGGAGGGGGGAACTCAGAAGGGCGACTAAGGGGCATGTACAGGGAATGATGACATCAGAGGGAGGAGACAATGGACAACGGCCGACAGTCCTGGACATTTGGCTGGAGGGGTGGAGGGAGGCAACTGTGTGCAAAGGCATCAACGCTGTTTTGTGTGGGAGGCCCAAACTATAATAACAGAAGTTTGCTGGGGAGGTGGGTGCGGTCTTTGAGACATTGGTGGCGGGACGCTGACACTGGAGGTGCTGAAACATCGTATGTCTGAAATACTGTTATTAATTTTTAAATTGAAATCTTTTTCTTTTTCAGGGCTGGGAAAATAGTACAGCTGGTAAGGCACTGTCCTTTGAGCCTGCCAGGACTTATCCCTGAGTGGGGCAGAGCAAGGAGTAAGAGCTGGGTGTGGCCCCAAAACAACTCCAAAACCAAACACATAAACCCCACCTCCTCCCCAGAATTATAATATATATCACTGTATCACTGTCATCCCTTTGCTCATCGATTTGCTCGGGCGGGCACCAGTAACGTCTCCACTGTGAGACTTGTTACTGTTTTTGGCATATCGAATACGCCACGGGTAGCTTGCCAGGCTCTGCCGTGCGGGTGGGATACTCTCGGTAGCTTGCCGGGCTCTCCGAGAGGGACAGAGGAATTGAACCCGGGTCGGCGTGTGCAAGGCAAACACTCTACTCGCTGTGCTATTGCTCCAGCCCCATAATATACATATATATATATAATAATAATAAAAAACAGTTCCTTTGCGGTCGAAGAGATAGTACAGGCGGTAAGGTGCTCCAGTGCCATATATGGTTATCTGAGAACCACCAGGAGTGAGCCCCGGCATCACCAAGGGTGTGACCCAAAAAGGAGAGAGGAGAGACAGGAGAGGAGAGAGAGGAGAAAGGAGAGAGAGACACACACACAGAGAGACATACACACAGAGAGACATACAGAGAGAGAGAGGGAGAGAGAGAGCGAGGAGAGAGGAAAGGAGGGAGGGAGGAGAGAGAGAATTTCTCATTTAGACACTAATTTATGATGGAGTTTCAGGCAGACAACACTCCCTCCCCTAGTACCATGCCCCTGTGTGGGTTCTTCCTGACAGACACGCCGTCGGAGTTCGGGTCCCTGGGCTCAGTGGTGTGGGGTCCAGTGTCCAGGCACTCACAGGCCCCTCCCCTCTCTACCACAGAGGCGTCCATCGCCGGCCCTTGCCCTGATGTTACTTCCTGCCTCTGATTGCTTCCCTCCTCCACTACTCTCCTTCCTTGGCATTCTGTTTCTAGAACTCTAGAGCCAATGATGACGTCTTATTAGTAGCCTTATAAATCAAGGTGCTTAAAGAATAACTGGAGGTGGTGTGTGTGCGTGGGGGGAAGACAGGGGACACAAACACTAATCCTGCCTTGCTAGGTTACGTTCCAGTGTAAGTTTAGCTTGTCTTAAAAGCAAAACAAAACAAAACAAAACAAAAAAAACCAGTGAAATAAAACCACCTTGGAGAATGTGTAGAGGAAAATGGAAAGTTAAGGCAGCTGCACGTCCACAGGCTGGAAGTGGGTTCCCGGCCATGCCTCTCCTCAGCCTCGCAGCTGGGCGCGGGGCCCGGGGAGAAGCTGGTGGCTTGGCCACCCTCCGTAAGCACCCGGCTGGGCCGACGCTTACCCACTCCGTGGCTTCGTCGTCTTCGCTCCTGCAGTCTCCGTAGCACGAGCTTTTGGCCACTCCATCCTGGGGGTTTTTCTTCAGCACCCGGATGCCCTGCAAGTCCAGCCGCCGCCCTTTCACCTCCAGGGCGCCCCCGAAGCCCTCCAGGGGCCAGGTCTGCTGGAACTCATCCACCAACGCCAGGATCTCTTCGGACATTTTTGCTTCATCTGAGTTCTCCATCTCCTCTGAACCATTGCTCTCCTCAACCACCGTACCTGAAAGTCAAGGGCCGGCACGTTATTCCAAGGACCAGGACCCAGCCGAGAACCCGAGCGTCTCCAATCCTGTACTTGGGGGAAAGCTTTGGCTCTGCCCAGAGGCTCTTCTCTAGGCAGGCCAACTCTGTTTACTTGTGCGTCTTTTTAAAGATGCTCTTTAGCATCTCCAAGGAAGAAAGCATCATCCTTGTCATGCGGCTTTTGTCAAAAGCCCAGCTGAGGACAGCGGCAGCCGCTAGAGGGCACTTGGGCCTGGATCACGTCACGAGTGCTAGGGAAAGTCTGTTCTATGTCCAGATAGGAAACACAAATGCCAAGGTCAAGTTTACTACATGTTAGTTCACGTGCAGGATCCTTCGAGCTTGATCCGAATAGCACACGGAACACCACCGTTGCATGACCGGATGACACCGATCCACTGCCTTAAGTTGGTAATAATGAATGAAATGAAGAATGGTATGAGCCTAACACCACGACCACCACATGAAGCCTCCCATTTCTGTTTCTGGTTAACCTGAAAAAAGAACATTAGGGTCGTGAAATTTTTTTTTTTCCTAACCTAGTGATCAAGATCTGGGTGGGAGAGTGCCCAGAGGGCGGACCGGAGGCCTCGAGTCATTAGACACCCTCCAGCCTGGCCGAGTGCGATCCCAGTGGTACGATCCATGAGGACCCACGATGCCACAACGATGCCTGCGACTACAACCAAGTGTGTGTGCGAGCGTCACAACCCGATCTCTGCAACACCAACACAGGGAGCACATGCCTGGCGCTCGGTTTCCAGTGGAAAGAAACTGAAGTTTCTCAGAGCAGCAACTACTCGAAATTCCTTCCCAAATATCAACAATGTGTCATCTGCAACGAAGGTCCGAAGACTCTCCAACTCTCTATGCTTAGGTTAACTAGGAAGGTCAGGGAGAAATGAACCCGCGTTTCTAAATAAGGTTTTACTTTACTTTAAAAACGGTTTCTTGGGGCCGGAGCGATAGCACAGCGGGTAGGGCGTTTGCCTTGCACGCGGCCAACCCGGGTTCGATCCCCGGCATTCCATATGGTCCCCCAAGCACCGCTAGGAGTAATTCCTGAGTGCAGAGCCAGGAGTAACCCCTGTGCATCGCCAGGTGTGACCCAAAAAGCAAAAAAAAAAAAAACAAACAAAACGGTTTCTTTTGATCCTAAATGTTTTGTTTTGGGGTTACCGCCAGTGGTACTCAGGTGATTACTCCTGGCTCTGTGCTCAGGGATCTCTCCTGGCAGGGCTCCAGGACCGTATGAGATACCAAGGATTGAACCCTGGTCGGCCACATGCAAGGCAAACGCTCCAATCTTTCCACTCCTGGGACTTGATAATTCTGAATCAATGGCCTGAGCTAGTATTGTGTACTGCCTGAAAAGCCTCTATTGTTGGAAATCAACTGTCACTGTCACTGTCATCCTGTTGTTCATCGATTTGTTCGAGTGGGCACCAGTAACGTCTCTCATTGTGAGACTTATTATTACTGTTTTTGGCATATCCAATACACCACGGGTAGCTTGCCAGGCTCTGCCGTGCAGGCTCGATACTCTCGGTAGCTTGCCAGGCTCTCCAAGAGGGGCAGAGGAATCAAACACGGGTCGGCCTCGTGAAAGGCGAACGCCCTACCGCTGTGCTATAGTGGAAATCAAATTAAAAACAAATATCTGCATGGAACATCCCCTTTGGCCACCTGAAGCTAAAGGTACCCAGAGACTTTGGGGTCCACAGCTCACCCAGTGCCAGACTATGAGATCATACGAAGCCTTCCCGGTCATGGGCTGGCTGGTTCCAGGATTCTCAACCCGGTGGTATGAAGGCCAATGGTAAAAATCTCCTGGCCACAGCAACCGGCTTTCCAGCCACTGCAAGGAGCCCGCCTCCGAAACACAGTTGGTATCTGAGGGCGTGGGTGGAAACAAACTGGGGAGAGACCCACTCAAAGCTTTAAGCTCTGCCCTCCAAGGGCTGGTGGCACCGCTGTTGGCTCGGGGGGATAATCTCTGCCTCCCAACTCACGAGAAGAGCCTGTTGCCAGGAAATCTGTTCCTCTTCTGAGAAAGCCACAGGGCTCTTTCTGAGCACAGCTCTGTGAAAACACTGCTTGGGGGCCAGAGAGAGAGCGAGCGAGCACTGTGGGGAGGGAGTTCACCTTGAACACAGCCGGCCCACGTTCGACTGCATCCCATATGGCCCCCTCAAACACCGCCAGGAGTGATTCCTGAGTGCAGCCCCAGGGCTAACCCCTGAGCATCACCGCCCCATTAGAGATACTTCTGTCCCCTTCCCAGTGAGTTGTTTCCGGGTCCTCTGAAGCAATCTGCCGGCTTCTATTTCTTCACGAGAATAACAACATCCTTACTAATGGAGCTCTAAAACAAGCACAGAGTACAGGCTCGCAAAAGTGTTTTCTTTAGGCTACCTAGATGGAAGTGGGTATGTGCCTAAATTCTGGAGCCAGGATAGAAGTGTGGGAGTGAAATTTCTTGTGCTTCTGAGAGGAAGGCAGGGTCCCTGTGGAGGACTCAGACAGAAGCGGGGATGCCAGAGGGCAAGGGAGTTTTCTCATTATCCGCGTACAATGACTGACTGACCTGGACACTGGGTGGGTAAAAGCGGAGGCACAAGAGACTTCTGGTTACTTCTGGTTAACCAGAACGAGAGATGCTGAGGTGAGACATGTTGGTCAACGCATGACTTAGGGAAGGTGTCACACAGAACGTCTCACTGACAGAAGACGTGTGGGAAGGATAGCCTCAGGTGTTTAGAAGAAGAGTAAGAATGACGTTGAGAGCAGGGCACAGTAATAAATGAATTGGTGTGCCTAAGGCTAGACAGGGGTGGAGGAGAAAAAGAAGATAAAACAGGGAGAAAAATCTGAAAAGTCACACCTGGAAGTGCTCAGAAGAGAATCCTGGCAGGGTGGCCACGGGGCCATCAGGTGCCGGGGATCACACTCAGGACTGCGGCATGAAAAAAGCATGCACAGTGCTGAAAGTAGACTATAGATTGAACACAATGGCCACCCAATACCCCAATTGCAAACCACAACACCCCAAAGGAGAGAGAGAACAAAAGGGAATGCCCTGCCACAGAGGCGGGGTGGGGTGGGGGGATGGGATTGGGGGGTGGGAGGGATACTGGGTTCATTGGTGGTGGAGAATGGGCACTGGTGGAGGGATGGGTTCTTGGACATTGTATGATGGAAACACAAGCGTGAAAATGTGTAAATCTGTAACTGTACCTTCACAGTGATTCACTAATTAAAAAGTTAAAATTAAAATTAAAATTTTTTTTTTTTAAAAAAAAGCATGCACACCTGCATTTGAGTTATCACCCAGGCCCATAAAGGGAGTTTTGTTTATAAAGAGACATGAAGAGCAGATTCTTTATGGTCTGACATTGTAATATTCTTTCTTTTATAAAATAATGATAAAAGCAGAAGCCAGCTTGGTTATTCTAACAGAAAAAACAAAACCCACCCCAGGTCTTTGCTGGGCTGGAGAGAGCACGGTGGGTATAGCTGCCGCCCTCAGTGACCCCTGAAGACCCCTGAGCACAGAGCCAGGAGTAAGCCCCGTGTGCCCCCAACCACACACGCCCTACACCCACCCCCAGACAGCAAAACCATGTTCCCAATAAGAACACAGCTGCTTCCTTCTGAGAACTACAAGCAAAGGACCTGGGGTATGGGATCAGATAGTTATGCCTGCCGAAGCTCCTAGGCAAGGTACCTAAACCTTTATCAATTCTTTTATTGATTATCAATTGGTTATTAATTCTTTTATTCATAAGCTGGGTGCAAACAAGGCTGGGAATGTGGCTCAGTGGTAGAAAATCTCCTTGCATGTGTGAGGTGTTGGGCTTGGTTCCCAGCACTGCAAGGCCCCCCCGCCCCCGCCGAAGGCTTATCTTTTTAGCTAGTTATCTATTATTTTTTTGGTAAGGAGGGGAGATGGCTTGAGCCACACCTGATGGTGCTCAGGGATCGATTTTTTTTTTCTTTTTGGGTCACACCTGGCGATGCACAGGGGTTACCCCTGGCTCTGCACTCACCAGGAATCACCTCTGGTGGTGCTCAGGGGACCATATGGGATGCTGGGACTTGAACCTGGGTCAGTCGAGTGCAAGGCAAATGCCCTACTTGCTGTGCTATCTCTCCAGCCCCCAGGGATCCCTCTTGGCGGGCTTGGGAGACCCTGTGGGATGCTGGGGATTAAACCCCGGTTAGCGTGTGCAAGACAAAGGCTGGACTATCCCTCTAGTGGGCAATATTCTTAATCCTCTGTGAGTTCTGAAGTACCACAGAGGGCAGTGACTCTGGCGATCGCCTTTGATTACTGGAGAGGTCTCAACGACTGGAATTTGGAGGGCGTGGATGGAGCTGAGTGGTACGGAGGGCACTTGCCCCGGCACATGTGAGGTCCGAGTGGGATTCCCTGCACGAGGAACCAACCCACCAGCCACACAAACACATAGGCGCAACTATCTGAACTTGGCAAACAATGTTCTCCAACATAGATCCGTGGTAGAGCCCAGGCATCGTGAAAACGAGGCCCCGGGTTTGATTCCCCAGCACCGAGAAAAATAAAGAAGCGGCGTCTCTGCTTGTCTTTTATTAAGACCCCCCCCATTTAGTATGTAAAACTGGAGGGTTTTTTCCTGAGGCCGCTAACCTCTCTGGGCAGCTGGCTGTTATGAACATGCTAATGTCTAGGGGGGGCATGATCTCAATTCTGACTTCTTGTCAGTGGCCAGGGGAAGGCTGAAGGGAGTCCAGAATTCAGACATAAAAATCAAATTAGCAGGGGCTGGAGCAATAGCACAGCGGGTAGGGCATTTGCCTTGCACGCGGCCGACTCGGGTTCGACTCCCAGCATCCCATATGGTCCCCTGAGCACCGCCAGGGGTAATTCCTGAGTGCAGAGCCAGGAGTAACCTCTGTGCATTGCCGGGTGTGACCCAAAAAGAAAAAAAAAAATCAAGTTAGCAGCCAGGAGTCAAGAGCTTGGAGTCATCGTCCTACGCTGGGCGGTCCATCTGGAGGGGGGACCCCACCCAGGGAAGGGTCTGGAGCCACGGGGGCGGGGAGCTGCAGCCTGGGCACAGGCTAGGACTCTGGCTAGTGGGGGGCGGGCTTGAGGAACCCCCGGGCCCCGAAACACTAGGTGTCTCTGTCTCCCGCACAGACCTACTCAAAGAAGAGGGAGACCGAGCCCAGTTTGAAGGGGGCCCGACTCCCATGGCTGGAGAGGGGCGTGCTCTGAGTACTGGGGGCTCCTGAAAACCGCCCACGAGCGGTTTGTGGACACGGAACCCAGTGTCCCCGCACATCACCCGGTTGCACTGGGGCGGGTCTTCCGTTTATCCGGCAGCTTCAGAGCTGGCCGTCTGGCTTTGTGAGTCCCTGATGGCAGAAAGGGACGTGAGGCTGAGAGGCAGGACGGGGGAGCAGGCCCTGGGTTTCCATAAACCGGCCCTGAGTTGAAGCTTCCGGCTCTCTGGGCTGGTAAATGGGACGTCGTTACTTTTAAAGTCCCATAACAGAGCGGAGGAAACTCATTTTCTAAACTGCAAAAGTCAAGTCTGCAATTTTTCCATCTGAGGTCTAGTCTGCTTGTTGTGGGTATTTTAATTTTTTAAAATACGTAGCACCGTCTAGAAGGAAGAGACACATTCTGTGTTAATCCTACCCACACAGGAAGGCAAACGGCACATCCCTTCACTTTAACACGGATTTACTGTACATGGGAATGGAACGTTCCACGGGCTGTGGTCTACAGGCAGCTCAGTTCTGACGGGAGAGGTGACGCCTGAGCAATGAACACTGCCTTCTCCTCCCCAGACAGAAAGCAGAAGGAGACAGCAAGGAAACAACTCGGTACCTGGAGACTGCAGCCGGTGCTTCACAGCAGAGCTGAGAGAGGCCCAGGATTTGTGCACGTAAACCAACCAGTACACAGGGGGTCACCCCTTGACTGTGCAAAGACACGGAGGCTCAGAGCAATCAGGCACGTGTGGTGAATACTGGAAGGCCCGAACGACCAGTCGTGTGGATGCTAGCGGGCAGCCCAGCTGGTGACGGCACTGGGGGCAAAGCACCCCCTGAGCCACACCGGCAGCTGGAGTCCTTTTAAAGGCCTCAGGAAGTCACCGACAGTTTTAAATGAGGAGGCTGCATCGCACACCATAATGGTCAGACTGGGGAGGGGGGTAGCGAGAGAGTGAGAGTGAGAGAGTGAAAGCGTGAGAGTGAGAGCGAGAAAGCGAGAGAGAGAAAGCAAGTGTCATCCTACATCGATGTAGGATGACATTACTGCGAGAGAGCAACAGAGCAAGAGAGAGAGAGAGAGAGAGAGAGAGAGAGAGAGGACAGTGCTTGTCATAACGGCGGGCCGGGGTGGGGGATGGGGATGGTAGCGGGTAGCTGGAGGAAACTGGAGACACTGGTGGTGGGAAATGTACGCTGGTGAAGGGACAGGTGTTGGAACATTGTATGACTGAAACCCAATCATGAACAATTCTGTCACTGTGTATCTTGCGGTGATTCAATTAAAAAAATTAAAAAATTAACTTGGGTAGAAAGCTTTAAAAAATTAAATGTAAGAGGCTTATTTGATCAGATCTGCCTTTTTTTAAAAAAAGCCAGTATTCTGGAAACACAAGAAATCAGTCACAGCACTGGTCTTGCTTTTAGATTTCGTATTAAGCTTCAGCATAGGTTAGAGTGGAGGATCAGGATGTGTGAACACAAGGATGAGGCAGAGAGGAAGCAAGTCTGAAGTCAGGCCCTGGCAGGAGGGACAGAGAGAGCCGACAGACACAGGAGGCCCTGGGGGTGGGTGGGCAGAGCGGGGACTGGGTGAACTGTGCTACCAATAAATAACGGAGCAGGAGTGTGGGACTCAGAGCAGTGTAGAAAACAGGGAGGAATTGGGGATTTGAGAAATTGGAAAGAACATCCAGGTAGTGATCACAAAAATAAATAAATGAATTAAAAAAATATCTGGAGTTGCAGAGAAGGTCCTTCCTGAAAATACAGATCTGAGTACTGGTACTGTCAGAGGTACCCCAAACACCGGAGGGACACGTGGAGGAACTGAGGAAAGACCAAGGGAAAAGTGGCGAGAAGTCCAACAAATAGTGGGTTAAGAGTAAGTGACGGATACTGAAAATTCTGTGAACAGGAAAGAGCAAGTGACACCCCAAAGACCAAGAGAAGGAGGGAGGAGAATTTCCTGACGAGGGCAGGGGTGTTATCTTTCCAAAGGCAGGGAAGCTGCTAGGAAAGATGAGTGCTAAGAAGACACTCATTCTGACAATTAAGAACTGATAACCTGGGACCGGGGTGACGGGACAGCAGGTAGGGCATCACAGGCGAACATGCCGGGTTCGATCCCCGGCTTCCCATAGGGTCCACCGAGCCTATGGTGACTGTTGCGTGCAGAGCCAGGGGTAAGCCCGGAGCACCGCTAGGTATGGCCGCCAAACTAATCAACAAACAAACAAACAAACAGAAGAACCGATAATCCCCATAAGCACTCTTCACTACGACAGAAGTGAAAATGTGACGTAAAATGAAAACTTTTTGTTTTTTTTTTTCCCAAAAAAAGGGCCCAGAAGGCAGGTCCGTGATTTCCAAATCCTTAACTTTTATTGGGTTACTCATAAACGCCACTTCTCTTCCTTCTCCCCCAGTAACGTTCTCAACACTCACGAGTGACACGGTGAAGACGGGCACAGAAACGGATCAAACTGGCCGGAGGAACAGAGCGAGGAGGGGGGGGGGAAGGGGACAGGACAGAGGAGGAGGGGAGTGTGTTTCCACATTCTGGCCGGTCTTCCGCCTCGGCCGCCTGGGGGGGTCACTTCACGGCTCTTCCGTGCAATGGGCGCTGGCTGAAAGGAGGAAGCAAACTCCTGAGAGCAGCGAGGAGCCGCGGCTCGCAGCTCCAGAGTCAACTGCACCCCAGGAGCTCAGCTCAGGTCACAGCCACTTACTTTCAAGTCGCAGGGCCTCGGGGTCCCTCCCTGGGCTCGGAGTGGAGAGCACGGGCCCCTCCTCGGCTCCGGCCCCGGAGGGCTCCTCGGCGGCAGCGTCCAGGGGCGGGGAGTGCTCAAGGTATTTCTGTGCATCCTGGCTGTGGTCCAGGGCTTTCGCGTGACAGTGACCTCCGTTGACAAGAGACAGAGAGAGAACGAGTTAGAAACATTTCTCCACGGAGCCCGAAGCTCAAGGACCCCCCCCACCCGCCAACCCCCCAGTCGGCCGAGAGAAGAGCAGCAGGGTCTGACAGCATCACTTTTCCTCCAGCAGGACACCCCCAGGTGAGCGAGCGGGAGCGGCCTCGGCCAGACCCTTCCCGAGATTCAGGACTCCGCGGGGAGGCTCAAGTTCCGTCCACTGAGCCCCTGTAAGAACCGAGTGTCTGGGGAACCACGGAAACACAGGAAGACCCAGCTCAGGGTCCCAACCCATCTGCCACGACCTGGCTGTGAACTATTCGCCGAGAGCAAAGGCCGGCACACAACAGGAGTTTTCCTTCTATTTCAGCCCTCGGAGGTGAGACGTACCAGGCCAAAGGTAAGTCTCGGAGATCAGTGAACTCTAGAGAGATACACCACGCTTGTGGCATCGCTGGAAATGAGACCGAAGGGTGAGGGCGCACACCATGAAGTCTCCGGACTGCCAAGAGGACGGAGTTGGGCAGGAGAGAGTGCGACCTCCTCAGGGAGCCTGTCTTTCGTTGGGGAAAGTCCTGCTCATGTGGCTGACGACTTATTTAGGTCGAAAAGGTCAAGTCTTGCACGGAACTCTGCGAGGGAGCCTGGCCTCCTCTAAAATTTTGCAAGTGAGTCACAGAACTCTGACCCTGTTGGGAAATGTGTGTTAACGTGGACAGAGTCACTGCCCAGTGCCACCTGACGGTCATTCCCTGGATAGTGAAGTACAGTGACCTGGCTAACTGACGCTTGTTCCATTTCTGGCACCCCGCTGGTCCCCCGAGCGGTGCCAGGAGTGACTGCTGAGTACAGAGCCAGGAGCAACTCCTGAGCATCACCAGGTGTGGCCCCCAAACTGAAAAACAAACAAGAGTCCAGAATAGATCGGTATCAAAGGGGAGGAACCCCAAAGTCCCTTTTGTTGAGCAACTCTGTTAATTTTTCTGACTAAAAAAAAAAAAAATCTTGGGGCTGGAGTGATAGTACAGAGGGTAGGGCATTTGCCTTGCACGTGGCCGACCTGGGTTTGATCTCCGGCATCCCATATGGTTCCCACGAGCAACGCCAGAAGTAATTCCTGAGTGCAGAGCCAGGTGTAACCCCTAAGCATCGCTGGGTGTGACCCAAAAAGCCAAAGCCAAAAAAATCTTGAAGTATTAGTTGTTGTCATCTTTTTCAGATAATCAAAATGACTCTCAGTGAAATTAAACCATTTCTTTGAGGTCTTTATCCCTGTAAGGGATAAATCTGGGACTTGAGTCAGGCCTGTCTCATTGAAAAGATGACTTTGTGGCTTTCCACTAGTCCAGCCTGTCTGGGCAGGAAGGAATAATGTGAACAAAGTGACAGGAACGGGATGGGACTTCTCCTTTGTGTCTGGGCGCAGGGAGCGGCCCTGTCTGATTTCTGAGGTCTCTAGCGGACATCGTAAGAGGAAGGCGGAAGCTACGAGCAGTGGTCATGGCTGTCTGTCCCTAGAGTCTCCGTGAGACCCCAAAGCCGCCGAAAGGTCTCCCTAAGCGCAGCGATGGGGAAACTAGAGCATTAAATACAAGGGAACCGTGACAACAGCCGACGCAGCCAACCGATCAAAACTCACTTGCGATAAAGAGCATCACACGTCTCAGAGATAATTCTTAATTGGGACATAATTAAGCGTGGCTATTTAAAGCACAGAAGGAATGATGACGACAGGGAGGCTGCTAATTTTAAAACATGTTTTCCCTGGGAAATAGTTCCGGCGTTCAGCTTTGGTTAAATTTGCCTCTCGAGCACTTCTCACCTTAACTTACGGGCTGAGTAAAACTCGATGTTAACAGGAGCAAAGGGCAAACTTTTAACACTGGCAGCCCGTATTTCCTGTCGCTGACTTCCCCTTCCAATCTCTCTGTTGTATTCTCCCCCATCCCCACCCCCCTTTAAACCGTTTTAAAAAATGGCTACAATATATATAAAAAAAAACTTATACATAATTTCTAAGAAACGGGGTGCATAAAACCCCGCAGCTAGAATTAGTCCTCCTGCATGACCTCTAAGCCCCAATAACCTACTGAGGCAGATGTGTGTGTTCTAAGAATGTCCCGTCCTCTAATGCCAGAAACGGCGGCTCCCCTGGGGGTAGGAGAAGGGATTCAGGAGAAATGAAGGGAAGAAGGAAATTACGGAAGGGTGTTTTGGGGAAGCTAGCAGAATACAGAGAAATCATCAAGGGAAGACCACCCTGTAGGACTGGAACTGGGATTTTTTAAAATTATGATTATTATTTGTGTAGTCTGACAGCCCAAACCAGACAAGTTTCAGAGTTCTGATGGGACTTACATAAGTGCCTGGGCTAACAATAGAAAGCCGAATTAATTCTGAAATCACTCTTTGCAGTTGTTGGCGTGAGGAGTGAAGCGCTTTAGAAGGGAAGTTGCTATTCTTTGGACGGTAGTAGGTCCTGCTCAAAGGGGAAACTAAAAAAAAAAAAGGTTGCCTACACGGTAAAATATTACTTGTCTTCCTAAGTAGGGGCGGAAATGATGGAAATGATGTTCTCGTGAAGAAGCTCAAGGAAACGCCAGAGAAGGAGAAACGGAAGGGCTGAAAGTAAGTAACAAGGCATCTCCCGTGCGCTTAACTACCAGGATCTGCTGACGCAATAATCACGGCTTAGTTTAACCTTGGAAGGGACGGTTTCTTTTTACAGGAACGACATGATTTAGATGAAATGCTCTGGCTAACGAGGTCCCAGGTGAAACTGGAAGCACTTTTCTGTGTTTAATGCTTTCCACGTGCTTGCAAGGCATTGCGCATCTAATTCCTGACCCTGGCGGTCAGGTTTTCCTGAGATGGAAGAGAAAATGGGGTATAACCCAAGAAGCACAAACGCCAAAGAGAGCGTCTCTGCTCCTGGAACTGCCTGGGATCTCAGACATATCAATTTCCTTTTCTGTGCTTAAGCACTGCCTGCATAAATTGGGTTGTTAATATTAACCGAGGCCCCTGAGAATGAGCTGGAAAAGCCCTAAATATTTCATATAGCTTGTCCAAGCTTAAGTCTCCTCAGGGATAAAAGCCTAATTTCTTCCATAACTAAACAGGTTTTTCAGAGTAAAAGAAGTTCTCAGGAACTGCAATTATTCCTAAAGTGAAGGGAAACTCTTATCTTTCCATATTAATGGTGTATACAAAAGTTCTAAAAGAAGATTCTTTTATTCTCATTTTCTAACTGCTCTTGTAACACTGTCATCCCGTTGTTCATCGATTTGCTCGAGCGGGCACCAGTAACGTCTCCATTGTGAGACTTGTTGTTACTGTTTTTGGCATATCAAATATGCCACGGGTAGCTTGCCAGGCTCCGCCATGTGGGCGAGATCCTCTCGGTAGCTTGCCGGGCTCTCTGAGAGGGGAGGAACACTCGAACTCAGGTCAGCGCAAGGCAAAAGCCCTACCCGCTGTGCTATCGCTCCAGTCCATTTTCTAACTAGAGCTGAGTAATCCATTACTTGTTAAAATGAATTCTTACTGTCTGAGTCCTGGTAACAGATCCCTGGTTGGGTAACTCAGAATTCTTTAGGGTTAGTTACAACCAATTTAATGCCACAAATTAGTGAAGAGGAGCCAGAACGTTAGTCGTGCAAGCCAGGGAAAACGAGCAACAGGCACGGGGAGTTCTAACATCATCAGACCATGAGCTGGAACCAGACGAAGTGAGTTGAAATCCTGTCCTACTACTTTCTCGCTGTGTAAGGAAGAGTCAATTGTTTTTAACTTACTCCTGTTTTGGTTTCCTCACCTTCAAATTGAGTTTAATAGTATCCCCTTCATTTAGGTCGTTCTGATTAGATGTAAAGAGGCAGGCCACTGCCCAGCGCATTATTACAGTTGCTGCCCAGGTAATTTGCAAAGGAGCAAGAAACAATCCCAATATAATCTCTTTTACCCAGGCCCTTAGCTTGAGCCAACTCAATCTCTAGGATATTAAAAGGGTGCTTAGAAATTCTCATAGTACCACAGTACTTATCTGCTATCAACTTACTGTGTGTGTGTGTGTGTAGCAGGGAATATCAGAGATAGCAGGGTCCATTAAAAATAGCAATTAATTCAGATTAAAGTACTGGGCATATTTAAATCTTAAATTATTTAATAGATTTAGAAATTCAGCTCAGCAATCTGCTCTATGATCTCTAAAAAACATTTTTTTTTTTTGTAGCCAGTGTGAATCCACGGCTGTACAATAAGAGTAGACTGTAATACTATATTAGGTTAAGTCAGCCTTATTTCTTTGCTGTTTAATCAACACCTTTAGGTTGTTACTTCTCATCCATTTCCCCCTCAAATCTCTTCTCCTCTAACTTACTGTTTTCACAGAACAAAGTGAAATACTACGATGCTACCTATTGTATAATGAATTTCTAAAGATTGTAAATAATAATTAAACTGATTTGCAATGGGAGCTAGAATTTTAATTTCATGGTGCTAAAGGCAAAGAAGCAGACATTAGAAAAATGGTCTTTGTGAATAGTGGAATAGTCAAGAGATACCCACTATTATCCCTGTTCTAATGGGACCAGTATTATACTCTAAAGTCTTCTTTCTTTTGCCTTTTAGAAAAGTTACCTTCTAGGAAGAATTCCAATACTCTCAATTAAGTATAAGGTACTGGATTGCAAATCACAGTCCTAAAAGGGAGGGAGGGAGGGAGAGAGGCGCGTGGGGAGGGGCGGCAAAGTGTCTACAAGTAGAGGCAGGCTTGGAGGCTTGTGGGGGATGGGAGGGAAACGAGATATTGGTGGGAAATGTGCACTGGTCCAGGGATGGGTATGACTGAAACCCAATCATGAACAACTTAGGAACTGTGTATCGCACAGTGATTTAATACATATCTGTGTATATACGTACATATATATGTATGTACATATGCTTGTATATACATATATGCATATGTATATATACGCACAGTGTTTTTGCTTTTGTAAATAGCTAACTTTAAAATAAAGAGGGCAAATGCTTTTATTTTAATTTCAGCTGTTTCATGATTTAATGTTCTTTAGTAAAATAAAGGCTTTTTAAAAAGGTAGTAATCAATGAGAGAGAGAGAGAGAGAGAGAGAGAGAGGAGAGAGAGAGAGAGAGAGGAGAGAGAGAGAGAGAGAGAGAGACAGACAGACAGACAGACAGACAGACTAACAGAGAGAAGGAAAGTGTCTACCATAGAGACAGGCTGGGGGAGGGGAGTTTTCGGGAGGGAACCTGGGGTCATTGGTGGTGGGAAATGGACACTGGTGGAGGGACGCATGGGTGCTGGAACACTGCATGACTGAAACCTAACCATGAACATCTGTGTAACTGTGTATCTCACTGTGACTCAATTAAAAATTAATTAATTACAAAAATTCTCCTGAAAATAATAAAATAAGTGCGTAGTGCAGAGCTGATAACAGCCACTGTGTCCTCTAAATTGAGGAAGAAATGATGCCGGGGTGGAAGCTTGGACGCTCCCGGTCACTGTCCCTTCCTCTAGAAATGCGCAAGATCAGACGAGAACCTCTGAAGAAACAAGGCAATTTATTTTGGCCACACCCAGCTGTACGTGGGGCTTACTCCTAGCTCTGTGCTCAGGAATCACTTTTTTTTTTTTTTTTTTGCTTTTTTTGGGTGTCTCCCAGTGGTGCTCGGAGGTTGCACCTGGCCCTGCACTCAGAAATTATCCTGGTGGTGCTTGGGATATGGGATGCCGGAGATTAAACCTGGGCCGGCCGAGTGCAAGGCAAATACCCTACCCGCTGTACTATCCCTCCGGCCCCACAGGGACCACTCCTGGAGGGGCTCAGGGACCATATGTGGCACCAGGGACTGAACCTGGGTTGGCCAAGTGCAAGACAAGTGCCTGCCCTCCATGCTGTCTCTCCGGCAAGAACCCAAAGGCTTAACTACTCCACGACTGCTCCGGATTTGAGCCTACTGATCTGTGACAGGGCTTAGATACCAGAGCACTAGGAAGTGTCCTTTTCCTTGGAATGCCTAGTGGGTATGGCATTCAGATCATGATGACAGGGTGAGAGTTAATGTTCCTTCCTTTTCAAGATGGTTTCTCCACGGGAATGTCTTTATAATAACTTCCAGTGAATGTTTCAATATTCCACAAACGGCCGGCAAACAGCAGTGCTTGACCGCACTGTCGGTGACCTCCGGGAGTGCTAGGGAAAGGTTCAGAGAGACAGCTTGCTTGCTGCCTTTAATCTCAGTCTTCCCAAGGCATCACGGCCAAGTGACTCCATTCTATTTTTGATTCGGTTTATTAGGGTTTTCTCTCTCTCTTTCTTTGTGAGTCTTGCTAGTGGTTTATCAATCTTATTTATTTTCTCGAAGAACCAGCTCTTTGTTTCATTGATCTTTTGGATTGTTTTTCGGGTTTCCATACCGTTAATTTCTGCTCTAAGTTTTATTATTTCTTTCCTTCGATCTGGTTTGGGTTCCTTTTGCTGGTCCTCTTCTAAGATCTTGAGCTGCGAAGTCAAGCTATCTATATAGGCCCTTTCTTCCTTTCTGAGGAAGGCTTGCAGAGCTATAAATTTGCCCCTTAAAGTGACTCCATTCTAAGTGGCCTGGAGAGACCCAGTAGGTCATACACCTGGCATCTGTGCTGGGGCTTTAGGGTACCCTCCTGATCAGACACCCCACTTCTCTCACCTGACAAGTTTTCTACTTTATTTCAAACACTTGACTATTTTCTGCTCTTTGAACTAACAAGTAAATTTCTAAGAAAGTATTCCTATTTGTGTTCTTCTTATTAACCTATTTTCTAAAGAATGATTCTTGGCATCGTCATGCACTTGCTTTAAAGTTATTTTAGTCACTCAGTGGCAGGATGAAACATGAATTATAGTTTAGAAACTATGCAAATGGCTCTAAAAATAATCCAGCTATATATAGGGAGTTCACTTCATACGTCGATTATCCTAAATTGTCTTCTCGTTTTAGTGTACCAAACTCCCCATTTTACAGAAAACGCTTTTTATAAAATGAAGTCACTCATGACGGTTGCCAATTTTCCACAGGTACCTCTGCCATTATAATGTTTTCCTTTAAATAGATTCAGTTTGGCTTTACGTGAATGCACTTTGAAAAGGAAAATTTATACCACTTTCATAATCATGCATTTAATGGACTATATATTTCTTGAAGGGCCATAACATAAACCGTAAATATTAATATGAAAAATATTATTCTAAGTACAATCTAAAAGTGTGCACACTTTTAAGTGACTTGTACCAGACTTTAAGAATCAATATCGGGTACAGTACTACTGAATTCATTCTTTCCCTCTCTCCCTCCCTTGTTTTGGGGCTACACCTGGCGGTGCTCCGGGTTCACAGCTGGCTCTAAGCTCAGGGATCCCTCCTTGTGAGGCTTGGGGGATTCTATGTGGTGCTGGGGATCAAACCTGAGCCGGCTGTGTGCACGGGAAGCACCCTGCCCACTGTACTATTGTTCTGGACCCTTTAACATTCTTTGGACCCTAAAGAACCAGCCTTTGGTTCTCCCGTATCATTTTCACCCTGGTTCTGAGCCGTGAACGCTCATGTTTCCTGAGGTCTCATTTTTTGGCCTTACCTTCTATCTTCCCATCCTGAGCATTGTCTAGGAGGAAACCAGAGAAGTCCTCCCACGTACACACCTATCACAAAACCTGCTATTGCCCGGCCATGCACCAACGCACACGTTTCTTTTCCTTACTCTTTTTTTGGTTTTGGTGGTGTTTGGGGGGCTACCTTCCAGCTCAGTGCTCCGGGCTTACTTCCAGAGGTGCTCAGGAGACTGCCCCGGCCTCCTGCACACACAGCACATCCTCAGCCTGCCGTGCGCACTCTCTCCTCCTGGCCCTCATCCCCTCTCTTGGGGTCACTGACAGTCAGTCAACCCCTCCGAGCTCATCACTCTCTGTCCTTCCTCTCCCATCTCCTCTCAGCCAGCAATCCAACCCACTGCACTAGGAAGCTCTCAGGGGTTCTACCGTCAGGCCTTGCAGGACACCCACATCATTCTCAGTGGCATCCCCACCTGCTCTTGTGCTTGGGGTCCCGTCCCCTGTCTAGTCAGTAACTGCCTCCATGGTTGGCCTCTCTCTTCTAGGCAGCTGCAATTTTGACCTCTCTGTTTTGGGGGGTAAGGGGCAATTTGGCCACACAGTGGTATGTAGGACTTATTCCGGGCTCTGTGCCAGGGCTCACTCCTGGTAGTGCTCAGGGGACCACATGCAGCGTTGGGCATCCAACAAGGGTCTGTCACTGACAAGGCAGGGTTATCCCTGCCCTGTTTTTTTATTAATCTATTAGGATGTAGCTCCACAAGACCTAAACTAGCTTTTATCTGTTTGGTTTCCAAATCCTAGAATAATATGCTTGGCATAGAGTAGATACTGGTTGAATTAATGAAAGAATAAGCCACAATTCCTTTGGCAGAAAGTGAAAAAAAAAAAACCCCACAAACTTTCTATTACTTTCTAAGGTTATATACACTACCAAATTTCTGTTCTTTTTTTAAAAAAGTTATTTAGCCAAGTCAGTAACTAATAATCAATAGTCTGAAAACATCTTAGACAGAGTCAACAGGCTTACTGGCCAAAAGAAAAAAAAATTTTTTTGGTATGTAGGACAGAAAGTTCCTTTTAAGGAGACGGAGAGATAGTACAATGGGTAGGGCATTTGCCTTGGACATCGCCGACTGGGGTTCAATGCCCAGCATCCTGTATGGTCCCCTGAGCACCTCCAGGAGTAATTCCTGAGTGCAGAGCCAGGAGTAACCCCTTGAGCATCGCTGGGTCTGGAATATGCTCTTTAGGACCCAGCATGACTTCCTTGTTTTCTTTACAGGGGAGATTTCTAGCTATTGCTTGGAGGGCTGGCAGAAAAAGTACAGTGATGACTGTGCTTTGAGAAAGGGCCTCATGAATTTACGAACAAGAATCCTTTCAGTCCTGGCACTGCGACAGTGTCGACTCCTTGGGAGGAAAGGGACTGTGAGGAAACCAGCCTCTGGAAGGAAGGAGCTCAGGTTTCAGGCTTGAGGAAAGCAGAGTCTCTGCTTCTAAATTAATGCCAAGAGGGCATTTTTCTTCTTCCCTCATACTTGTCAAAGGATTGTTACCCAACTAATAACTGTTCAAGTTGTCTTAAGTACAGAGACATAAAACCCAGACACTTCACACGCAGAGTTATACTTTGCTGCAGGATACGCCACATTTCAGAATTCTGAAGACTGTAACAAATTCACGGAGTTTAAATCCTTTTTAGGTAACTAATATTAAAAAATGCTATAAAAAGTGAGGACTTTACAATGCTATTTTTAAAAATAAGCAGATAATTTTGCTAACGCTTATAAAAAATGTGATAAAGGAGCTGGAGAGACAGTACAGCTGGGAGGATGCTCGCCTCGGACACAGAGAAGCCGGTTTGATTCCCAGTATCCCGTATAGTCCCCGAGCACCACCAGGAATAATTTCTAATTGCAGCGGCAGGAGTAACTCTTGAGTATCACTGGGTGTGGCCCCCAAACTTGAAGGGAGCAGCCGCGCTGGAGCTCCACCACCTGGAGGTCCCGAGATGCACACATCTTGGAAACCACATTTCTCAGCAGTCAAGTCAAACTCCATTTTTCCCCCCTTGCAAGTGAAAGTTAAACAAACAAACAAAAGAACCAAACAAATCATCAAATACCCTAAAACTCTAAATTCCAACGAACTGATAGATCTAGGAGAGTTTTGATACTGGCGCATGTATTTGTTCTCCCATGAGGATATACTCATGCATGTGCTGTCTATGCACATACACATATGCACACACTTGGCTGGGGATGGAAGAAAGCTAAGAGACACCACCTCCGGGCTGGTGCGATAATACAGCGGGGAGGGCATTTGCTTGGCAGGTGGCTGACCCAGGTTCGATCCTTGGCATCCCATGTTGGTCCCCTGAGCACCACCAGGAGTAAATCCTGACTGCAGAGCCAGGAATGATCCCTGAGAATCGCCAGGTATGACCCCCAAAAGAAAACAAACAATTTAACCCCAAATTAAAAAGACTAGAGACACCACTTCCTGTCTGGAGCTATAGGAGCTCTGGTTCAGTGAATGACCACAGGAAAATGGATGCACAGACCATCTGATTTCACAGGGAGAAAAACCATCCTTCACCACTCATACTGATCTTTATAAAACGTCAGAGACTTGGGAGAGAGGGAAATGAAAACGGAACAAAAGGGTCACACCTTATCCACCCCAGCCGATGGAGACCTGAGCTAGCTGTTTGCAGCCCAGAGATCTGGGGCACAATGAAGTCTGAGGCCCTGAGACATTTATAGAGCAAGTAATGAAATTTCTTTCCTGTGGATCTAGACTCCTGCCTGTTACGTCTAATCCTCGGGGAAGTCATTTTCTGCGTTCCGTCGGTCGGCGAGGCGGCCGGTGGAGCGCGCTGTCTGGCCTGCTGCTTACCACTGCAGAGGGCCGAGCTGGTGTTGTAGAGAAAAGGGTAGAACTGCAGACAGCGGATCAACTTCAGGCTGCTTTCACACTCGGGGCACTTGGCTGTTAGTTTCAAAGCCCGTCTGAAGGCCTCCAGGGCCCCGCTGATATTCTTCAGAGCAAGGTAAGCATTTCCCAGGCTCAAAAAGGTCAGGGGCTGAAAAGGAATTAGAAAGAAGAAAGGAGTCAGCAAAATATTAATGAATGAATATTTTATCAGTGACAAAACTTTTATCATAGTATGTTTTCTCTGGCTGCTCCTAGGCTGCCAGGACCAAGTTTGGGGTGAAGCGCTCACTGCTATTTCCATAGGCTGTCGTGGCCCCCAGGGGCACCTGCCCTCCCTGGCAGTGCTTGGGTGAGGGTGTGGGGCTGGAGCTTGAGCCCAGAGAAGCAGGGTATGTGCTCTGCCACTTGAGCCCCGGTCCTCACTGATACCAGCCACTTTTACCTCGAATATACATTTAATTTTTTTTTTTTTTTTAGGGTGACACCCAGTGATGGTCAGGACTAACTCCTGGCTCTGTGCTTAGGGTTCACGTCTGGTGGAACTCAGGGAACCATATGGGGTGGTGTGGAAGGCAAGCGCCCTACCTGCTATACTACTGCTCTGGGCCCAATAGTATATACACATATAATATTGTGTATATATATTATATCACTGTCACTGACATCTCATTGCTCATCAATTTGTTAAAGCAGGCACCAGTAATGTCTCTCACGGAGAGACTTATTGTTACTGTTTTTGGCATATCCAATATGCCACGGGTAGCTTGCCAGGCTCTGCCGAGAGGGCTCGATACTCTCAGTAGCTTGCCGGGCTCTCCGAGAGGGGCGGAGGAATCGAACATGGGTCGGTCGCATGAAAGGTGAACGCCCAACCGCTGTGCTATCGCTCCAGCCCACTTAATTATATATACATACAATATATATTATATATATACAATTTCCCCCCCCCTGCCCAAGATAAGAAAGTATTCAGTGTGACTGGGAGTTAGCAAGAATTGCAATGCATCCCAAACTGCAGAGGAGGAGGGAGAGAGGAAGAGAAGGAGAAAGGGCAAAATGAGGGAGGGAGAGAGTGGTTGAGAGGGAGGGAGGGGGGGAAAGTGTCTGCCACAGAGGCAGGCGGGTTGAGGCGCAGGAGGGAAACTGGGGACATTGGTGGTAGGAAATGTACATTGGAGAAGGGATGGGTGTTAGAACATTATATAATTGTGTATCTTACTGTGGTTCAATAAATTTTAAAAAAAGACTCGCAGTGTGGCATGACTGAAAGCTTGGCGGTCCATCTAAGTTCAAATCCAAGCTTTCTGAGTTTCAGTAAATATGAGCAGTGGTTTCAGTTGTTAGATCGCTCCTGTCTGGTGAAAATACAAGTGAAATGATTATGGCAGTAATGGCAATGTACACTGGCTTTTGGTAGACTGTCTGGCATTTTGCATTGAGGCCATCAAAAGAGTCATTCTTTTATTGACTTAGTAATTCTACTGCTAGAACACTTTCCAAATAAAATATCTAGAATACGGAAAAGGCACGAAGCAGAAAACCATTATGGATAATAGTAAAGTGCTATCAGCAACTTAAGCACCCAACGGAGGAGTCAGGATATTTCAATTCATCAAACCTTTCGGCAACCATTTAAACTGATGACTAGGATGAGAGTTATACCATAATAAACTTTTTTTTTTTGGGTGGGAGGGCAAGGTTTGGGCCACTCCTGGTTCTGTGCTTAGAACTGACCCCTAGTGGTACTCCAGGGCCAATTTGTGGTGATGGGAATTAGAAAGCGGGGGGCGGTGAGCCTCATGCAAGGCATGAACCTTCACCCTATGCTATCTCCCCGCCCCAGTAAGAAACATTTTAAAATAAAATGTTCCGCAGGTCACCAACACAGGACAGTGGCAACTCTGAAGTGTTAGCACAGCAGTTAAGCTTTCAAGGAAATACTTCCAAATGCTGACGGACGTAGGGGGTTGCCAACAGAGGTTTATGTTTCGCGCATCTACTCTGGTCTGCACTTACTTTTATTCTTGTTGCAATACCACAGTTTTGGGTTTTTCTTGTTTGTTTCTGGGCCACACTCAGCAGTGCTCAGGAATTACTCTTGGCTCTGCACTCAGGAATTACCCTCCTGGTGCTCAGGGGGACAATATGGGGTGCTGGGGAATCAAACCTGGGTATGCTGCATGCAAGGCAAACACCCGCAATACCAGTTTTTGACAACTGAAATTTCAGAATAACTTTCACACAGAGAAAGGCAGCCCCTTTAGGAAGGCGCCCTTTCCCCTTGCCTTGACCCGACTGCTGTGACTGCTGGCACAGACAGGGACTCAGGAGAAGCCAGCCAGCTGGGGGCCACTTCCTCCCACATCACGGCTGGCACCTGTCCCCATCTGAGGACAGGTTACGTATTCAGTAACTATCTGATGCACTTTGTTGGCAAACAGAGATTGTAAATTCCTGTTTGAAACCTACTTGCGAAATTTTCTATTTCAAAGCAAACTCTTTAACAGACAATATTTTCTTTCATACATTGAAAACTTAGTTTTGGGGAAGACTGAGGTAAGGGTTAAGGCCCTCACCTTGCACCCTGCCAATGCCAATTCAACCCCGGTAGCACACATGGGCCCCTGAATACCGCCAGGGGTCACTCTTGACCAGAGCCAGGAAAAGCCCCAGAATATCACTGGGTATGGTCCCGAGCACACCCGCCCCACAAAGAAAAGAGAAATACAAGTTAACCGTGGGATACCCCAAATCAACCTAGACCAACCGTGCACACCTCTTCCAAAGGTACTTTTGGATAGAAAACTTCTAAACACTTAGGTTGGGGGAAGAGTAATCTAACCAACTTTTTAGTTTCATTTCACTAGTAATTGCACTGCAACATGCATCCGTATTTCAGAGATGTTAAAATGTGAAAGACAAATGTGCTATGTTAGAAACTCTGAAATAAAATCAGTAACTTCAAGGCAGTGGTGTAGTCCATGCTTGGTCTTCCATGGGAGAAGTTCGGGGAATACTGATCACGTTATCTATTTTTATCAAAACAACCTTTAAACCAGGGGAGGGGAGCCATTCTTCTGCCAAGGGCCATTGGATATTTGCGACATCCCTGGTTACTGATACAGGCAGAAAGGCCCAGGGCAGCCTATGGAGAGCAGCCATGTCTACCCCATCACGAACGTGGGCCAGACTACAGGATTTCATAGGCTTTATCTAGCCCCAGGCCGGAAGCTTCCCACCCCTGCTATAAACTGGGCTCTGATTTGGCTAGTATAGCGTTCTCTATGAATTTAAGTTGTAAAGCAGCCTGATATTAAGCGGCATTCCTACTGTGATGAGTAGGAGATAGTAAGAACCAGATGTTTCAGACTGGCAGAAAAAAAAGTGCCAGTGTATTTTTAGCAGCGCTATCATTCTTATTTAATTTTCTAAAGAAAAAAAAAAGTAACCATAATTTTTACTCATTTAAAATGAAAAATCATCAAAAATAAAATAAGACAAACTCTTTTATTCTCTTAAGATATGCAAATTTCACTCTGAAAACAGAACACAAGAATGCCTACATCTCCTCTAGAGAAATTCAAGTCACGGAGAACGGAGCGCTCACTCAATGGGCTGAATGCATGCCCAGTATGTGAAAGCCTTTGAGCCCCAAGACTGCATGATTCCCTGAGCCCCAGGTGGAGTGACCCCCTGCACGCAGAGCCAAGAGGGTCTCCTGAAAGCCAGCGGGTGTGACCCATTCGCCAGCAAAGGGAAAAGCCACCAAATGGACTCTGAATTTAAGCCAGAGTATGGGCCAGGATAGCCAGTCCCAAGAAGCCTTGTTGGCGCTGAGCTGTGACATCTCTGTGGACGGGCAAGACACTGTCACTGGCTTTGGGGATAAACAGGCCACTGCTGAAGAAGTCAAGGACAAATCCTCCTTAAGGACTGTGTTCTACCATCCTTTCTCTTCTCTTTTCATCCACCCTCCCCCGTCCCGCTCTGTCTCAAATCAGAAATGTTTGAGGATTTCAAACATTCCTCACACCCGTGGAACTGAATCTCCTTCCTCAGCGTCTGGAGTTACAAAGAAACAGATGATTTCATCTCTGGGCCCGGGACTTTAACTCGAGTGGCGGAACTGGGGCCGGCATGTGGGCAGTCCTGTCGGCTCAATGTCTGGTGGGGCTGAGCACTGCTCAGCTGGGGCCCCTGTAAAGGTTTTTTTTTTGGTGGGGGAGTCACACTTGGTGATGCACAGGGTACTACTGGCTCTGCACTCAGGAATCACCCCTTGTGGGGCTCAGGAATGGGATGCTGGAAACCTGGGTCGGCCTCGTGCAAGGCAAATGCCCTACCTGCTGTGCTATTGCTCCAGCCCCAGCCCCTGTGAAGTTTTTTATGGAAACCATCCCCCTCTTACCTCTGAGCTATTGACGGTCAAGGCTTGAAGCAGCAGTTTGGTGGCATCAAGATGCAGGCCGTAGTGAATCAGGAGGTTGGCCAGGTTGACGAGAGGAATGTCCTGATACTGAAGTGGAGCCAGATTCAAAGCTCTCTGCAGACACGCGAGGGCGAAGGTGCTGTTCCCCACCGCTCTCCAGTAGAGCCCGGCCTCGTTGAGGATCAGCCAGATAGGGGCGTTTGGCTGGAGTGAAACACGGCCCGATACTCCCGTTACTGTGAGAATCCAGACTGCCTACTCTCAATCAGATTTTTCAAAGCCGGACATTCCACTTTAAATTACGCCGATTCAAGAGCAGGTGACTGAGGCAGGCGACTTACCTTGTTAATAGCATGAAATAGGAAAGACCCAATTTCTTCTTCTGGGATAGTGTAATTATTAATACGGGCAAGCAAAATCTGAAAACATCAAAATGAAGACAGACTCAATTGAAAGTCAGCAGGGAAGACATCTGAAAAGAACGCCGACAAGCAACAGTATTTGAGCTCTTCCGGAACAGCTCCTTTGACCAGACCCGTTATTTACTGTGAGGGCACCAACATGCCAACCGGTGGTGACCTGTCCTAGAGTCTTTCTACCTCACAAGTTCAGACACAGATACCCCCATATATAATCAGGCAGCCTGCCAACCCCCACTGAGGCAATCCAAGAACCCAGAGCCCCCTCAGAAATAGCTCAGAAGACAGCAGCACGTAACGCCTGCTCTAGTGAAATCCAGCTCGGAGGAAAAACACCGGGAAAGCACTTTGATAAATTAGAAGCAAGCTTAAGGTAGGGATCATGGGGCAACAGTATCTTTGTCTTTCCGAACGGGGCCTGGTATTTTGGGATTTATTTTGCTCTCAGTCAATGCTGTTTTTGCTTCGGGGTCTGGGGAGGGGGCGTTGGGCGGGGGGAGGTGACAACTGTCAGATACTGAGCCAACTGGGCGGGAAGTTCAGGGCCCAAGAATGGACTGCAACGAGGCCCCTATGGTGCCGGGGACCACTAAAGCGACCCTGGCAATGCCTGGGGGGTCTCCAGGGCTACATCTGGCAACTCTCGAGGCAACAGGGTCCTGGGGCTGAAACCGGGTCTGGAAACGATCAAGGCATGCACCCTAATCCTGGCCCTGCCTCCCTGCCCCAGCCGGTGCCTTCTGAATGTCGAGAGGACTTCGAGATTAAGCTTAAAAGGAGGTCATCCTGATGATCTCTTTTCCTCTGTACAAAGATAATTCACCCCCCCTTGTGTCTATGGTGTGCTACCGACAATACGCGTAACAAAACATTTCTGATGATACATAGATTGCCAGAATGATGTGATAGACATCATTTGACAGAGCTTATGCCTAAGGTCTGCAAAGCAGTTACCAAATTCGCAGATTTCTACGGATGTTATGGAAGGCCACAGCGTGGCCCCTGAGGAAAGAGTCTCTTTCCCCTGTCCACCTACTCCAACTTCCGGCGGCTCGGGGGAGGTGGCACAAAAGGTCTCTGCTGGGGAAGCAGTGCCGTGCTCGGGGGGTTCTGCGTGGCCCGGAAACTCAACCAGCACTTTCCCGGCACTCGCCCACGAGCACGACTGGCTTCTGAGTGCCCTCACCCGATCCTGCAGCTTCAGAGACGCAAAGCGCGACCACAGCTGCCTCCCGCCAAGGCTCTGTTCCACCTGTGAGGCGCTTCAAGATTCCCCCGGAACGGACGGCAATGAGCACCAGCCTAAGGGAGCCTTACTTTGCGGGCATGGTCATCTGGCATTTTGGCTTTCAGATCCAAGCGAACCTCTAGTTCTTTGACTAAGTAGGACAGAGGGTGGCTTTTTTTGAAGTCAGTTACGGAACAGTCGGGGTTTGGGGCGACTTCTTCGGAAGAATAATCGTCACTGTGGAGTTCGTGGATCCTGGTACAAGAAAAAGGAACAGCAGTCAATTTTCCAGGGTCTGGGCGACATCAAGAGCAAAGCCTAAACCCGTCAAGTCCGGGCCTGGCGTCACAAGACCGCCAGGAGACCACCATGCAGAATCAAGGGCTTGCCAAACCCATCAGCACTTGCCTGAGTCCTTTGTTTTCTGGAGGTAGAAAGTAGGTTGGCAATTCCCCGCTGGCCGGGACGCTCGGGAAGCTCTCTGCACAGTCTGTCCTTTTAGGCCACAGAATATGCTGTTTGTCCTAAGAAAGAAACAAAAGTGTCCTCCGAGTCTCTGGGGTAAATATGTCAACGGAATAACTGAACTTCTGGAAGACACGAATCTACCCAGACACCCCTATGTTCCTTGCAGCACTCTCTGCAACAGGCAACGTCTGGAGGACAACCCAAGTGTCTTGGGTAGAGATGACTGGCTAAAGAAACGATGGTACACACATACAAGGCTATAGGCTCGGCCTCCGGAACGATCAAGTCATGCAGCTTGCTGCTACACGGAGGGACCTGGAGAGTATCAGGCTGAGTGAACTTAGTCAGAGGGAGAGAGACCCGTACAGAGTGACCTCTCTCATCTGTGGAGTGTCAGGAAACAGAACGGGGAATAATGAATGCCCAGAGGCAACAGAGGAAACCAAGAACTGGGAGTCAGTAGGAAACACACCGCCCGAGGGGGCTGGGGGACAGGGCAGCGAGGGGCGGTGACTATGATGGAGGGGTGCCGAGTGGTGCCCAAGTGTAATGCAGGAAACTATCTGCAGCAGGACTGTAAACCACGCGGCTCCCGGCGCGGCTGGCCGTCACCTGCTGGCCTCGGAGAAGACAAGCCTTAAGCTGAAAATAGCACCGGGCCGGGAGGAAAAGGGAGAAACGCACCTCTCACCTAAGGACAGGGGTGGGGGCATGGGCCTTTAGCAGTGATGGGGGTGCAGTAACTCTGGCACCCAAAGCATAAGCATTAATATAACTGTAAGCATGTTATGTGGTATGTCAGTGTAATCAAATTTTTTTTTTAAAAAAAAAAGGTTGGGCAGGGAGATGGCTGAGGTGCTAGGTTTGTATGTGGAAGAACTGGGTTCCATCCTTAGTACCACATGGTCCCTAGAGCAGGCCTGGAGCTGCCATCAAGTGCCACTGGGTGTGGCCTGAAAATTAAAAAGGGAAAAAATAACAATAGGGCAACGACTCGACCAATCCAAAAGTCTGTCTTAGAGCAGACTTCCTACAGTAGGAGGCAAATTTTCTTTTGTTTGAGCCAATGTTAAGGGGGCAATCTGATTTGTATTGGAAAGAGCTACAATTCTTTCTCTGAGAAAGGCTAAGCTTAACAACTGCTTCTTTTTGTTTTGGGCCACATGTTGCAGTACAGGGGGCTACTCCTGGTTCTGTGCTCAAGGGTTGTTTTTGGCTCTGCTTGGGGGACCAGGCAGAACCTGAGCTTCCCTCATGTAAAGCAGCACTTTGAGTTCTCTCTCTCTGGCCCCAACTGCTTCTTGATTTACAAAATATTCTTTATCTTAAGTATAAGCAGTCAGTGGTTGGAGCGATAGCACAGTGGGTCGGGTGTCTGCCTTGCACACGACCGACCTTCTTCAATTCCTCTGTCCCTCTCAGAGAGCCGGGCAAGCTACCGAGAGTATCTCGCCCGCATGGCAGAGCCTGGCAAGCTACCCGTGGTGTATTCAGATATGCCAAACACAGTAACAACAAGTCTCATAATGGGGCCGCCGTTACTGGTGCCTGCTCAAGCAAATCGATGAGCAACGGGATGACAGTGCTACAGCGATAAGCACTAAGTATCAGAGCCTTACTTAACTTACTTCCCCAAAGTTAACAAATTTAAAATGAAATCTATGGACTGAAGAATACAGCCCTTGCTTGGGTGAAGAACTTACCTTGCACTCGGGTCTGACCTGGGTTCACCCCCCAATACTGCATATGGTCCCTTAAGCCCCGCCAGGAATGATTCCCGAGCATAGTCAGGAGTAAGCACCAAGCAATGTTGGGTGTGGCCCCAAACCAAAAAACTCAAAACTTGGTAGCTATGCCAGAATAAAAGCCTGATACACTATGGAAATTTAATCACAATAAAATGTAGTCTTTGTCCTCCTATTCATTGACCAACATACAATTATTTCTTAGCTGGCCCGGAAGATTCAATTTATGCACTTCTTATTTCCATCTTCCACTAGAATGTAAGCTTCAGGAGAATGAGGAGCTTATAAGTTCTCTCCAGTCTGGCACGCAGCAGATATGCAAAGAAAAACGCTGATCAAGTAAGTGAAGTATCCGAAAGCATTCACTTAGTGCAGGGTTAGAGTCACCAGGGCTGATAATTATACTCAGCGCTTCAAGTCCCACACTGAAATCAGGGTGTCTATCAGCTCCACTCGACTGGGGGAGAAAATAAAAAAGGGAGACCCTAGGTCTTACTTCCCTAACCTAATGGGAGGCCTTCTACTTAACTGGAGCTTATTAAGAGCTTGCTGAATAAAAGGTGAACAATGAGAGGAGTCAGATTAATCAGAGGCTGAAGGGCACTGCTTTAAGAGCGCTTGTCCATTTGCGACGGTGTCATCATCCTCCATTAACTCACCCTGTATGCGTCAGAGTCCCGGCCCCAGATCCAGAGAACGGAATGGGCTACAGGGGAAGCCTTGGCCAAGTCACTGACGTCACTCTGATTGGCCTGAACATCAAAGTTCACAGACATCATACTGGAGGTTGACGAATCCTCACCAAACTAGGAAAGGAAAAGTTCAAGTTACAAACAGAAGAGGAGTTGCTCCAAATAAGGAGTTGCTCCAAACGGTCAGCATTAGTGACAGGAAATCAGAAAGCTCATCAGTGAGCAAATAGTCTGATCTCACTTCAAACACTAGACTCTGACAGCTCTTGCTTGGTTAGCAATTGCCAAATCAACATGCCGCCGTAGGACGAGAGCAATGGCATACAGGTCATTTCCTGGTCCCGTTCTTCTTTTCTGTGACTTGGTCTCTCTTACGTTTGAGAATCAGTTGAGTTCGCGCTTCAAGGCCGTGTTCTCTCTTGAACACGCCTGGATTATCACTTGCTTGTCTATTTTCTTAGGTGCCTATTTCCGCTCCGAAGAAACCTGTGGTCTCTCCTGAACGTGTACTTCTCTCTTTCTCTCTCTTCACATCTTTCTAAGTAAGTTTCAGTACAAATGATCCTGCTTCACCAACAATGATAGTTAGTTGATTTGGTTCACTATTCCCCTCCCCTACCTAGACTAAAATTATTTCTACTCTACAAAATCCAGGTGTTGTGGGTAAGAGCAACAGAATTTAAGAATGTTCTTAAAGGTTTAATGTTATGATCATAATCATGTTCCAAAGAAAAGCTTTAGAAGAATGAAAGAGAAGATGTATGAACACAAACAGGCATAGGCTTCTACCAAACCACAGTAAAAGAACATTTGATATTCTCACTAGATAGCACAGGTTTTGCATATTCCCAAAGCCTTGTTAGCTAAGGAAAATGGAACCAGGATTGGATGAGGGAAGGAAGGACAGGAGAAAACAATGCATGATGAATCTGTAGCTCTGTCTTTGTGAATAGGAATATTTTTCCCACTATGTACAAATTATAATTATACTATGTAATGCTAGCATATAATTACTATATAGTATATAAATACTATATAATTTGTATTATAAAGGGAAGCTACACTGGTACAGCACAGCTTTTCAAATAATCCTGTCTGGGACCACCATGATGTCCAAATGCTCACTGAGTTTTAGTCTGTGTCATTTCCATACATTCCCTGTCTCCCCCTGAACACGCTTGGACATCAGGCAGGGAGTTATACTCCTTGGGCCTGGCCTTCCTGTACTCCTCTTATAAACCACTCAAGAGCTGGCTCACAAAGATCAGAGGAAGCCTTTGGTCTCTGACCACTCCCGATAAACAGACCCTTTGATTTTCACTTCTTTCCTTTGCTGTCTTTGAGACCATGTTCAACAGAGATCCGAGGATCATTTGATGCCAGGAGTCGACCCCAGGCTTTCTGCATGCAAAATATGTCCTCCGGTCAGTAGAATTATTTATTTGGTCCCTTCTTTCCTTCATTTTATGGGCTGGGGGTGTGGGTGGTGTTGGGCCACAACCAATTGCTTAAGAGCAACTCCTGACTCTGTGCTCAGCAGTGACCCCTGGGGGAACCTTACAAAGTTCCAGGGAATCAAGAATTGACCTCACGCAAGGCAAGAGTCTTACCCACCGTACTACTCTCTGGCCCCTGATTTTTGCTTCTCGTCTCTTTTTCAGAGTAGCCTGTGTTTTTCCAGATTAAAGAGTTGCATTTTATCCTGATTTGTCCTCCTACAGAAAGAATTATAATCTCTTAACTACTGAAACGGCTCTACGCTGGAAATGTCTGTATTCATGATTGAGGTCGTGATGGCTTCCTGAAGTGACAGGACAAATGCTGTCCTTTGCAGTGTGCCTGTGGGTGGTGCCTGGGTCCCTGCTGTGCTCAGGCAGCATCAGTTATATCCCACTTGGGATCCTTCCTCATTTTCTCTCTCTGTGCATGTATGTGTGTAATTTGTATATGATTCCCCCCAATCATCTAGGTTAGAATCATGTGAGTGTATGGATATATCTGGCATAGGTAATGCACAAGTTATACATACACACACACAACAGAAAGAGAAGAAAAATATGCACCTAGCAATAGTTCTGAACCTATGCTTCTGTTGGTAATAATCGCTTTGTTCGTGTCTGCAGCTACAGCAATGTAATTAGACCGGTGACTTCAGGAAAGAGCATGGCTACTCTTTCCTGAATTTTAAATGAGATGTCCTACTCTAGTAAATTAAGAAGGGAGTCAGAAATTTTGTGTTAAATAGAAATAAAAGCCCAATTCTTTTATTTGGGCTTTTGATGAAGGAATCAAATACATATGGAAATACACAAAAGGTATTACTTTGGGACACAGAAATGGCATTCGTGGACTGAGTCTTTGCTACAAAACTGGACTTCATGAAAAACATCCTTAAATGACAATCAAACATTTTAGGGGTCCAGTTTCTGAGGGCCCCCAGGAGGAAGTGCTGTCATTCTCAGGCATGTGGAAGCTCCTAAGGACTTGCAGAGACCGAGACAAGCACCTGGACATAGTCAACGTTCTCAAAGATATCGCCGCGGTGGTAGCGCACGGGCTGGTCCCACTGGCAATGCAGGCTGTGTTGCTGGTTGACCAGGCGGCAAATCTGATGATTCCCTGGAGTAAGAAAGGAAAACTACACAGATGAGGATGATCAGCAGTGCCGAATGGATTTTCTGAGTGTTAAGTCATTTCTTTCTTTAACAAATTCTTTTTTATATTTAAAAAAAATTTTATTGAATCACTGTGAGATAGTTACAAGCTTTCATGTTTGAGTTACAATCTCACAATGATCAAACACCCATCCCTCCGCCAGTGCACATTTCCCACCACCAATATCCCGGGTATACCCCCTCTTTCCCACCCTCCCCCTGCCTCCATGGCAGACAATATTCTCCATGCTCTCTCTCTACTTTTGGGCATTATGGCTTGCAACACAGAAACTGAGAGGCCATCATGTTTGGTCCTTTATCTACTTTCAGCATGCATCTCCCATTCTGACTGATCCCTCCAGCCATCATTTTCTTAGTGATCCCTTCTCTATTTCAGCTGTTCTCTCCAGCCGCTCATGAGGCAGGCTTCCAGCTATGGAGCAGTCTTCCTGGCTCTTGTTATAAGTCCTTTAGTTTCAACCCTGTGTACTTCCGAGCCTGGCGAAGTACTTTTACAGGGAGAGTTTAGATGGGGGAACACGTGCTAACAATTACAGCAGACCACTCTGAAGACCCCCCAGGCTGAAGAGACAGCCTAAAGATGGTGGAGGAGATGCTCCGCCTGCCGGAGGCCCAGGTTTGTTCTCTGACACCATGTGGACCCCCAAGCACTGCCCAGAGCGACCCGGAGCACAGAGCTGGGAGTAGCCCTGAGCACCGCAGAGAACCCGCAATGTCTCCATCTACAGAACTAAGGGGTTACTAGATCATCACCAAGAAATCCTCTGGCAATGACATTTGATGACAGGAAAATCTACTGGCTACACCTTTGGTTCTTTCTTATTTTGGGGGGCATACCCAGAGGTACTTGGGGCTACTCCGCACTCAGCAGTCAGGGGTCACTTCTTGTGGCGGCACCCAGGGGACCATACTGTGCCAGATACTAAACCAGGGCTGTCTGAAGGCAGAACATGAACTCCAGGTCATGTAGCTGTTAGCAATCTGGCCCCGTTACATCCTTTTCAAGAGACTCGGGTTATATTATCTGGCAGGGATTTGCTATCTATGTACAATAATTCTGTTTCATGTGTGTATTTAAGAGCTCTGGTTGCCTTCAGCACAGACTGAGCAATAAAGAATCCCATGAACTGAGAAATAAGCTACACACTCAGCAAGGAAAATTTGCTTGATAGCCTGGAACCGATCACAGTTAAAATTCAAAGGTTAAAAGGATTTCCAGACCAAAGTAGTTGTCAAGTGAGAAGAGTGTAATTTAAGAGAATTTCCTAATTTACTCTCTGGTGACAAAATGTCGAAGATTTAACAACTGAAGGCTTCACCAGAGATGGAATGTTCTGGCTAGGACCAGATGAAATGTCTCCTGCCAACCAGCTCCTCCAGATCAGCGACTCTAATGGGGTCATAGAGACGTGAGATTTTAATAAAACCTGCTTGATTCAAAAGCCAAAAACACCGCACATACACGCAGTCCTGTAACCCACTGGTGCGGGCTATGGATTCCCGAGGCTGGGCCCGGTCGATGGCTCCAAGGACACGAGCAGGTGCTTTGGATGTGGGAGGCCCAGGTTGGATCTCTGGTACCAGGTGGCTTTCTGGGCACCTCAGGGAGCAACCCTGACTAGCTGTCCCCCAGCACACCAAATAAACAAAACAGAAACAAAACGCATTTTTGAAACAAACTCTCGTCTGAAATCTCACTTGGCGAAAAGCCACGGATCCCTGTTCTGGTCCCCTCACTGCACCATGTCCCGAGCACAGCGAGGAGCAATGCAGGAGCAGAGCCTGGGCGCCACTGGGTGTAGATTCCGAACCCAGACTAAAGTAAAATTTAAAAAAAAAAAAAAAAAGCATTTGCTGCCAAGGGAGCACGGGTTGGGGGGGAAGGCATTTAGCCGGCCAGGGCTGTGGGAAAGGGCCGTGAGTAAGGACCGTGGACTCCCTGTGTGTTCTCAGCTCAGGCCAGTGGGGACAGTGACCGGTGGGCGCTTACTGGAAAGCTGTTCAGGTCAGACACTCAGAGCCCCTGAATCACAATCTGCATTTCCACAAGATTTCCAGGATAAGCAGAAAAATGCAGGAGAGCCCGCCAGTGGGGCCACTGAAGGGAAAAGGACTGTCAAGACCCCTGGGGCCGAAAAGATCAGGTGTTTACTTTGAAATAGGAATTGAATCCAGACACCCGGGGCTGCCGGTACGCTGTGACGGCTCCAGGTTTTACCAAGGAGAGAAGCGTTAAGCACAACTTATACCACCTCCTGGTGGCGTGCGTTTTGGGAGAAGCACGCGAGAAGTGTGCGTTACGGGATGCACGGCTTCATTTGATTGGAGACATACGACTTACGTACCTAATTGCGCCTCTTTTGCCATCTGGGTCTCGTGGATGATGTTTCTTAAGATTTGCTCCTCCTGGATCAGCTTGTGTTTCTCTAGGATCTCCTGCTGCCTCAGGTAGTGGTCATGCTGCTTCTGATACTCTTTCAACTCGTTCAGCGTTCGCTGGAGGGATCTTAATTTTTTAATACCAGGAGAGAGTTACAGAGCTTTCAAACTCATTTTTAAAACCACTTACAGGTGTGTATTTCCTAGTTCTCACCAATAATTGCTAGATGTATTTTTTCTTTTTAACATTGTACCACCAAGTTTGAGAACGAAGAGGCTAACGACTTATTTTATCAAAAGTTGGGAGTGAAAATATGACATGAAATTCTCCACTTAAATAGAATTTTCTTTCCCTTTTGGGCCTCACTTGACAGTGCTGAGGGCTCATTTTTAGCTTTGTGCTGAGGGATTACTCCTGATAGTGCTCAGGGGACCATACGAGGTGCCAGAGATGGAACCTGGGTAAGCCCCGTGGACAGCAAACGTCCTGCCCACTGTACCAGTCTCCACACTCAACTCTGACTACCTTGACATGGATGGGCGTGTTGGGCTTTCTGATGTCAAAGGTACACACATAATCCCATACTACACAGCTTTACATATTTAACCACTTCTCTCCTCAAAGTTGGCAGTAGTTTCACTGGCACTCCAAGTCTTTCTAGAATCTTCCTTTTTCATCTTTTCCTTTTGATTCTGCCTGAAGGCAAGATTGAGAGTGAGGGACACGGGACTGGAGATGTAGGACAGCAGGTAAGGTAAGCCTGCCTTGCATGCAGCAGGCTCGGGCTCAATCTGCGGTACCACATGATCCTCTGAACACCATCAGGAATGATCCCTGAGTGCAGAGTCAGGACTAAGCCCTGAGCTCCACTGGGTGTGGGCCCCAAGCAAAAACAAACAAAAGAGTGAGGGACAAATTGCCTTGCTCTCACACTTTAGCTCTTTGGTTTATAGGATTGAAAAAAAATACACAAACTTTGCTTAGAAAGGAATGTTCTCTACTAATTATCAATTTGTTAAATTTGATTATGTTCAGTCACAAAGACTTTTGTTACCTACTGCCATGATTTATGGACTTTAGTTACATTTAGTTCTTATACAGACAGTATAAGAAAACCAGTGGATGATTAAGAACATAATATCAGAAGAAGCAAGTTTGAATCAGGTATGACAGGAACTAGGCATAAACATGTAAGCTGCCATTCCTTCCACATTATGCAATCAAAAAACTGGAAAACAAGCAAACACCAAAGTTTAAGGAATTCCAAACGTCGTTTTGAATCTCTAATGATCAAAAAAGACTTAAAACATTGAGACTAATCTGTAAGAGATTCACTTCTGAGCTATATGAAATTTCTTCGGTGGTCTAATTATTTGTGAGATCTCATATATATATGTAGATATATATGAGGGATACATAAATTATATACATTAGATATATAAGTATAACAATGCCATTACTGTACTAAAACTTAAGTCTGATTTAACTGTGGGACGAATAATATCTCTTAATATCATTTAACAGACATGACAGACCAAAAGGGGAGAAAGAGCAAATACAGCACAGGCAAGTGATTTTACTCCTGGGCTTTTACGGAAGTAACAATGCAAGCAGTGGAGTCTCCCCAGTACTCGGCTGCACCTCTGCTCTCTCTGCAGTTTCATGAGTCACATGTGAAAGACCGCAACAGCGGTGTTTACCAAAAACAACGCCCTTACGGGGATCCCGCTACGCCACCACTGACGGGTGCTATGCCCCCTGGTCTGGAGGAAAGGGAGAGGACTAAAAGTAGGGTCAGGGTCACGGTCGGGATCCGGGCGAACAAATGAAAACCACCACCGTCCTGCACAGACTGAGTCTAAGGCCCCACAGGTCTCGAACTCTGGGGGAAAATTCTCACCCAATTACCTATGTTGAGCCTCTAGTTTCTGCTCGAGCTTTTGCTGACATAAGACTGCATGCTTCCTCTTTATAGCCTGCTCGAATCCTGGTTTGGCCTGCAAGGCGTGGTCATAGCAGAGCACCGAGTGGTTATACTCCCCAAGCATCTGAAGAGACAAAACCAGACACACAGAGGGAGGAGGGCGTTAGCATCACACCCGTCCAAACCCGGGACCTCTCGCCAAGCGCTCACTCTGCCGGAAAGCCCCCGTTTCCCACGAGAGGGCACGTTATCGGCCGGCCAGCCTCGCCGGAGGCCCTGCAGCCCCAGAGTGGGCTCTCAGGAGACGTAGCACTGCGCTCAGGGGAATTAGTGATTCCTTTTCCTCTTTGTGTCGGGAAGCTCAGTCAATCATCTCAGATTACTTTGTAGGGGGCTTTATTTTCCTCCTCATTTCTTCATTTCTATTCCCTTTTCCTTGTTTGAAACAAAAGAGGAAGGGGGAAGGCATATTTTGGGTTTTGCCCTGCCGTGAAAGAAATGAGAAAAAAGGGAGAGGGAGGGAAAGGAAGGAGGCGGGGAGGAGAAGAAGGCATGAGGGAGGAAGGGAGGAGAGAGAAAAGAGAGAGCGAGAGGGGTGAGGAGAGAGGGAAGGAAGGAGGCGGGGGGGGGAGGGAGAAGAAGGCATGAGAGAGGAAGGGAGGAGAGAGAAAGAGAGAGCGAGAGGGGCGAGGAGAGAGGGAAGGAAGAAGGCATGAGGGAGGAAGGGAGGAGAGAAAGAGAGAGCGAGAGGGGTGGAGAGAGGGAAGGAAGGAGGCGGGGGGGGGAGGGAGAAGAAGGCATGAGGGAGGAAGGGAGGAGAGAGAAAGAGAGAGCGAGAGGGGCGAGGAGGGAGGGTGGGAGAGAGAACGGACGGAGCAGCAGCCAGCCTGGCTCCGGACAACAAGCACTGCACTCACCGCGTAGATGTTGCCCAGCGTATAATAGCTGGTGAAGAAGTCGCTGTCGTCCAGAGCCGCGTGGACCACGACGGCAGCATCGGCAGAGAAATGCGCTCGGTGCAGCACGTTGGCCAGGTTCACCAGGGCGATGTCTTTATTGTGCCTGGGAGGGGAGGGGAGGGAGAGGGGGCGGCTCGGGCTCCGAGATGGCGACACACGCCCCGTACCGGGGAGAGGACTTTCCGAGTCACTGGCTCAGGAAAACGACCGAGCAGCCTCCCAGAAGGGGAGAGGGAGAAGAATCCCACGGCCTCATTTCCACACTGCTGAGGATGGCACTTATTCAACCTCAGCACGACACGGCTCGCAGCAAAAATGACAGGTGGCACACACTTGATGATTTTAAAAAGCAATTCTGGCTTCCATCTGATTTTAAAATATTTATAATAATTTCTCCAGGGACGGGACTTACATTCCAAGTTTCAAGTAAATCAGGGAGAATCTGTATTATCTATTCCCCCCCACCCCCCTTACTGGAAAGTATAAGCGTCCTGTGGAATTATATCCCTTTGAACACTTTGACATCTGGCATGTTTTATGACGGCAGAATATCCTTGCACGGGGATAACGGAGAAAGTATAACTCAGTGCTGCGTCTTACAGGCTGTTATGCGGCACGTCAGGGGGTCCGGTGTGGGGGCAGTGCTGGGGTGGGGAGGCTTACCTGGATGAGAAGTGAAGAGCTCGCATGGCACATTCCACGACCTGGTATGGCTCATTCTTGATTCTCCAATAAAAGGAAGCCATGTTATACAGAACCCAGGAGGAAGAGTTCTAGAGGTTTTAACAGACAAAAGGACAATCAAGCACAGGAAAGGCACTGTCCTTCTGGTACATAAAAGTCAGAATGGCACCTGGCTGTGATGCTGCTCAGACACCCGGGGGCAGCTCGTGGTGCTCCTTTGACACAGCAGGGCAGAATCTGACTCTGAAGTCCCTTTGCTACCCAGAAGGATGTTTTTAAATTCTTGGGTCCAGTTCCAGAATTCCCCGATCTCTTTATCTCATTGTCATTTATGGTGTTTGCCTTGCACGCGGCCAACCCGGGTTCGAATCTCAGCATCCCATAGGTCCCCTGAGCACCGCCCGGATTAATTCCTGAGTGCAGAGCCAGGAGTAACCCCTGTGCATCGCCGGGTGTGACCCAAAAAGAAAAAAAAAAATTAATTTTTTGGGACCACAAGGCTAAGGCGCTATTCCGGGCCTAGGAGTGCTCAGGAGTGACCCCTGGTGGTGCTGATGGCACCAGCCTGCCAGGCAAGTGCTTAATCCTTCACTCTCTCTCTAGCCCCCAATTTTTAATTAATTAATTAGTTAATTAATTTTTAAGTGGATGTTACCTTAAAGGAAAATCACAAGGTATTACTATTGCTGGTGATTCTTGTGCTTGTTCAAACAACAGTGATTATGGATGGCAAAAATTATACCAAAGATTCTAAAATATACCAAAGACATTTTCTTTCCTATGAAAAATATATAACCTAGGAGCCAGCAAGGCAGGGCCTCAAGCAGTACTGGGTTTAGCATATTAAAAAAAAAAATCGGGGCTGGAGCAATAGCACAGCGGGTAGGGCGTTTGCTTTGCACACGGCTGACCCGGGTTCGATTCCCAGCATTCCATATGGTCCCCTGAGCACCACCAGGGGTGATTCCTGAGTGCAGAGCCAGGAGTAACCTCTGTGCATTGCCGGGTGTGACCCAAAAAGCAAACCCCCCCCCCAAAAAAAAAACCAAAAAACAATACACACCACCCTTCCCAACCCTGCTACTTATATTAAACTATAGTTTGTTTTTTTTTCTGTGAAATAGTTTATAATTTGGGAGAGGGTGCTTTGGGCAGCAGCCAGCAGTGCTCAGGGGCTATTCCTGGCTCTGTGCACAGAGAACACAGGGTCCTGGGATCAAACCGGTGGGCCACACACCGGGCAGGCATTTCACCCCCTAACCTCTCTATCTGGTCCTCATGAAGGCATTTGTGGGAAACTTGTTAGTAGCCCTTCCTGGGAAGGATGACTGGGTTGATGATGCTTTTCCTAAGCTTTGGACGACTTAGTTTATAAGAATATAATCATAAATCATAATTATGAATCATTCCGGTGACAGAAACAGGTAGGTATTTTCAGAAAGAAAAAAATAGACTGACTTTCTGTTTCATTTATTTTGGTGAAGCAAGATCGTTTTTATTGAAACTTACTTAGAAAGATGTGAGGGGAGGGACAGGGAGAAATGTGTGTTCAAGAAAGAACACGGGGCCCTCCAGAGTGGAAACAGGCAGAACAACAAAGTGAGACACTTTGTTCAAGGGAGAGCGAGCCACGTGCTCAAGAGCGAGCCTAAGAGATCTACTTTACACAGTCCCTGGCTCTGAAAGTCACCGTGACTTACCTTCTGTAAACCTTCGTGAATGAGGTGACCTATGTCGTCTATACTCCTTCCTAATCGTTTAGATAAATACGTGAAGATTGGATCTTCTTTAGGTAATAAAGGTGCAGAAAGATTCACTCTTTCTTGTACGCCCTAAAGGGGGGGGGGGAAACAAAAAACAAACAAACAAACAAACAAACAGAGAAAGATATCCAGTCATAAAAGATGGTAAGTAACTGGGCAACATTTATTTCACGTATTACATATATTTACGTGTATATTTACTTTGCATTAGTCAGCAAGAGTTTTAAAACAGTTGTTTGCAAATTTGTAAAAATGCTGGAAGACAGAAGAAAGAAAAAAGAACATTTAGAAGCAAGAGACTAGGAGGAAAACACAGTCTCTCACGGTTTCCTACTTACTCTCAGGTGCTGAAAGGCATGTATACTGTATGGCAGCTCTAGGATTTTAGTGCAGTCGGGCTGCTCGGGATCTGGAGGCACAGGAGACTCTGTGTCTATGTAGTCTTCAGGGCTAAGAGCGAGAAGCAAGCAATGAGTGAATGACCGGTACAGGAAGGTCGACTACTTCCCTGACCTACGCTACAGCACCTCAACCTTACCACCAAGACCGATGGACACTTGTACCTTTCTCAGCTATCGCCAGAGGGAACAGCGTGGGGAGTTCACTTTAGAGAAAGATCAAGAGTTAAGTGGAAGCTGGTAGGGGCCGGAGCTCTAGTTACTTGCCTGGCACGTGGCCAACCTGGCACCCCATCAAGTCCCCTGAGTCCAACAGGAGTGATTCCTGAGCACAGACAGGTGTGGCCCCAAACCAATAAAACCAGAAGAAAATGGTTGTGACGTCACAGAACATTAAGATCTGGACCCTCCTACCCCCATTTTTTTTTTTTTTTTTTTTAGGGCAATGATCAATTGCCTGGTAAGAGTGAGAATGGGCATGTATGAAAGCCTGGAAACAGCCAGTGCTGGTGGGGAACCCGCACTCACTGTCAGGGGGACCGTCTGCTGGGTCAGGCTCTCTGAAAACAGTACGGAGACTTTTCAAAATACATGGTCCCCCCAAGCACTGCCAGGAGTGATTCCTGAGCACAAAGCCAGGATTAAGCACCACCAGGTATGGCCTAAACCCTTTCCCAAGCCAAAAAAAAAAAAAAAAAAGTCAGAACTAGAACTCCCATCTGATTTAGCAATTCTATTCTGTGGTGTCTATCCCAAGAACACAAAAACACATTAATTCAAAGAGATATCTGGACATCTACGCTTGTTCACTGTAGTGCTATTCATAATGGCCAAGACCAAGCAGCAGCCCAAATGGCTGACAGATGAGCAGATAAAAACATCAATGTATATACACATAAAGAATATAAATTACATACATATAATATGTATTAAATATAGAGCTTTAAGAAAAGATGATACCTAGCCTTTTGTTACAACATGGATGTAACAAGAGGAGGTCATGCTTAGCAAAATAAGTCAGAGGAAGGGAGCCAAATGCTGGATGACACTAGTCATACATGGTATGTTAAAAATTATACATACAGAAAGGAAAAGGACAATGGCCAATGATAAGACTCACATATGAATCTCAGAACCAGCTGCAGCTCGCTGTAGGGATGGCTCTGGACCATAATTATTTAAATTTTTATGATCCCAGGAGAGCGAGGCTGCTTCTGCGGCTGCACGGTATGTCATATATATACATACATGTGTGTGTGTATGTATATATGTATATTTTATTGTTGTTGTTGAATCGCTGTGAGAGAGAACCTTACGGACATCCTGTACTATTCATAACAAGCAATTCAGAATAAATTATCTAGCATCTGCCTGTGGAGCAGACTTGAATGGTGGCAGGAAACTTCGAAATACTGGTGGTGGGAAGGTGTAATGGTGGTGGGATTGGTGTTGAAATACTGAATGTCATTAATTATTGTGAACAACTTTATGATAATAAAATTTAAAAAAAGGCCAATGATGACAAACCCTTGGGTTCTGACAACGGAACTGTAACCACAGTTACAGTTACTATCAGGTAGAGCGGTGAGGTGGGAGGAGATGGGGAAGATAACAAGTGACACTCAGACAGAGGTGGAAGGCTTTTGACATTTCGATGGTGGTGGAAGCACGAAATCATTGTACACCAAAAGCATAAATGTTGACACTACTGTAGTCATGTTGTCACAACAGCGCCGATGTTCAACTACAGTATTTCTTTCAACAAATTTGTAAGAATTCTACACACAGTATATATTTGTAGAGCTGTTTTGTTGCTGTTGGCTTCTGGATCACACCCGACTGTGCTCAGGATCCCTCCCAGAGGTGGTCGAGGAATTATCTGGGGTGCTGGGATTGAACCTGGGCCAGCCACTAGCAAGGCAAGCGCTACCCACTGTACTATCTCCTGACCCCTAGACAGAGTATGTATCGGAAAGTCTGCTATCACTAGAGGAACGCTTTCTTAGCAATCCGAGAAAGGTCTGGGGGAAAAGCCAGAGTTCGCGCTTGGAAAGCGTCTCTTCACCTGATGTCTTTGCTCTCCAGAGTTATGTACGTGCCGTCATACAGGTCCAGGTCTCCTAAGGGCACCTTGGCCTTGATGCAGTCTGGATCCTCCTTATTGTGTCTCTGCTCCAGTCCCGTATCTCTGTCTTCATTCTCTTCTATGTGAATCTTTTGAGCAACCAACTGCTTCTGAAAGAAAATTAAAGAACATGTTTATTTCCCTAATATTTCTAGATCAAGACACCACGGATAGGGCTGGAGCGATAGCACAGCGGGTAGGGCGTTTGCCTTGCACGCGGCCGACCCGGGTTCGAATCCCAGCATCCCATATGGTCCCCTGAGCACCGCCAGGAGTGATTCCTGAGTGCAGAGCCAGGAGTAACCCCTGTGCATCGCCGGGTGTGACCCAAAAAGCAAAAAAAAAAAAAAACAAACCAAAAAAAAAAAAAAAACCAAACCAAGACACCACGGATAACAAAAGAAAGAATCCTCTATAACAGAAGACAAGGGCTCCAAATAATTACCCTCAGTATAGGTGGACATAAGTGCTGCTGCAGTGACTATGGACACAGGGGCGGAGAGACAGGATAGTGGGAAGGACGCTCGCCTTGCACTGGGCCTACCCAGGTTCCATCCCTGGCATCCCGTACGGGATGAGGCTGGACCTGGTTTGACCCTCACACGGCAGATGATCCCCCAGCAGCACGAGGAGGGATCTCTGCCTGGGAAACCCAAAGCAAACCCTGAGCACCACTGGATGCGGCTTCCTTCCCCCAAAGAGCTGATAGTACTAGCTACTAAGCAAAACCAGCATATGGAAATGATGATGGAAACAAGGAAGTCAGTGTTATCAGACTAATGATAATGTCAAGTTTTCAAGGTAAAAGAGTGATTTAAAGTCTTCACTTTAATCATAAAAACAGTCTCAAGGCCTTAGTTTTTTTACTATATGAGAATGAACAAAAATGACATTTTATAGGATATTAAAACCACTCTCCCGGGGCTGCATCGAATAGCACAGCGGGTAGGGCATTTGCCTTGCACGCGGCCGACCCGGGTTTGATTCCCAGCATCCCATATGGTCCCCTGAGTACCGCCAAAAGTTAATTCCTGAGTGCATGAGCCAGGAGTAACCCCTGTGCATCGCTGGGTGTGACACAAAAAGCAAAAAAACAAAAAACAAAAACCAAAAAAACCCCCAAAAGACACTCTTCCTTTTTCAAACTTTAGATACACTCTCCTTGCAAGAATATACTTACTTATCCTTCTATGTATTTGACAGACAAACTTAAAAAAAAATGTAAATTTAGCTCCAGGACACAGTGAGTCAAAAAACATGCAAAGTTCTGAGCTGGCACAGTCTCTTGTCCTCTTGGCTTCAACAGTCACTCCAACAAGATTCTCACTGTCTCTTCATTCCCCCATTTTCTCCTCCATTTCCACTTGCAACGCCAGGGGATGGAATCAGGCCCTCACACATGCGCTCTATGGCCACTCACACTCTCAGCTACTACTTTTGAAAAAATATGAGCTAAAAGTAACGTAGTTCTACAAAAGCGGAGAATCAGACATAAAAAATAATAATCATTAATTTTCCTTTGATTGTGACAGAGGTTCCCATACCCGGGTGCCTCACCTCCAACTCTTTGAGGTAGTTAACTGTTGTTTCTTGTCTCATTAATATCACTAAGTCATGGGGATGCTTCAAGTTCATTGGGGAGTCCACCTACAAGCAAGCAAGCAAGAAAGAAAGCTCAGTTTTCATGAACATTCATCAGTTAATAGTTTCCTTTTTTTCGACTATTTATTTAACATTATTTCAACCGGCACTAGAAGTACTAGACAATTAGATATTTGATAAAATTCAAGTACTAAACATTCAGTAAAATTCAAGAGGTGTTTCAAAAGTGACCACAGGTGAGTTTCAGCCTTTGAATAACAGGTTCAGTGACGGCGCCTGAAGCTCCAACCGGAAAGGGCAGGCTTTTGTTTTTTTTTTTTTTTTTTTTTGCTTTTTGGGTCACACCCAGCAGCGATGCTCAGGGGTTACTCCTGGCTTTGCACTCAGGAATTACTCCTTGTGGTGCTTGGGGGACCATATGGGATGCCGGGGATCGAACCTGGGTCGGCCGCATGCAAGGCAAAAGCCCTACCCGCTGTACTATTGCTCCGGCCCCAAGGGCAGGCTTCTGATGTGGATGAGGCCACTCTGACTGGCTGGTCATAGGGGAAATACTCAGAGGACTGTTCGGAAGAGTGAAGCTATCCATCCCTGCAGTCATTCACAGACGGTGGCGAGAGCCGGCGGCCTTGGCTCCCTGCAGCTACAGTGACTCATTGGCTCAGCTTCATGGATCTGGGACGAGATGCAAGCTGCGCTGCTAAAATTCATGGGAACACCGGTCTTTGGGCTGCAAACTCCCGGGAGGTGGGTGCGGGGTGGCAGGAGGGCCAAGTCCTGGCCTTGCCAAAGCCCGGGCGGCTGTGCCCACACCCCACAGCCGCTGCCATGCCAACGGCCTAATATCACTGCCACCTGGCTGATCTCTGCAGAGCTGTCAAACTGACCAAAATTCCAGGTACACCGGTTTTCTGGCTGAAAATTCTGGGGTCTTCTCAGAGTGGGGGTGGACAGCGCCCCCTCGCCCCCCATACTTCTGGAAGCCCCAGAAGCCACAGCCACCCCCCACAGCTCCCGCCACATAAACTCAACAGCCCAGATCCTGCGGTTTCTAGATCATGACACCTCCAAATTCCACCAGACCGACAGACCACCAGGAACACACCAAATTAGATGGGAAAATAGCATATAAAGCAACTTAGCTCCGTAAGGAAAAACAAAAATAACACGGAAGGCTCAATTAGCAACAGCTAGTAAACCCTCAATGATTTGATGACCCCACGACGCGACAACAATTTTCACAAATTTTCTTTTACTGAAGTACTTTTTGATAACTCAATCAACCATTTAGTTGTAACACGCAATATAAGATGGTTTTGTGTCTGCTAAGAGGGCAGTGGGTGGGGAAATGAGGGGTGCAAAAGTAGAGGGAAGGGGCTGGAGTGACAGTACAGCAGGTAAAGCGTTTGCCTTGCATGCAGCCAACCCAGGACCTGGGTTCCGTCTCAGCATCCCATATGGCTCGCCGAGCACCTCCAGGAGTAATTCCTGAGTGCAGAGCCAGAAGGAACCCCTGAGCACTGCCAGGTGTGATTCAAACAAAGTGGAGGGAAGATCACACTGGTGGTGGGTCTTGTGTTAGAATACTCAGCACATGAAACTGTATTATGAACAACTTCGTAAACCAGTGCTTAAATAAAGTATTAAAAAAATCACAAGGGGGCTGTCTTGTCTTAATACCCTAAAAATAGAAGCAATAAAAGGAACATTCTAAAACACCTTTTTTTTTTTATAAGGTAGGAGCACTGCTATTTATTCAGGCATTGATTTAAGCTGATCGAACTGGGCATGAACTCCATGCTACTTTTTAAAAAAATTTTTTTTTAGTTTTATAAGTTAGTTCATAATGTTTGATTACATTCAATATTCAAACACCAATCCCACCACCATTACACCTTCCCACCACCAAATTTGGGATGTTTCCATCCCAAACTCCAATCCCTGTCCCAAAACACAACTGAAATAATATATTTCATATTGTCTGCTATGAAGAACTGCTGGACATACTTACAAAAAAGTGTTCATATAGAAAACAGTGTGAAGATTGTTCTATTTTGGCAGGAGCCATTAAGACATTCTACAGAATATCACTAACGTAGTTAAAGTTTGGGTGATGTGAGTTTTGGTATATATATCTGAAAATATGTATATATGCATATATATATTTCCCTCTATGATTTGTTGCCTACTACCTGAACCCCATCAAATGTGGTGTGGTAATTATGGAGAATGGATAGGAGTGTCTTATAATGTATCGCGCAGCCACAAAAGTGGCCACGTGGCCCAGGAATATATTTACTCATGTGTGAGGCTTGGCCTGAGTGTGTGGGAAGCAGCCTTGAGCATGGCGGTGATTGGGTTACGGAGTTTTCTGGCTGCCGGAACTGGGTCCCGTGGGGCAGGGAGGGCTCTCACCAGCCCGCCCCCGCCCCCCAGGGGCACACAGTGTAAAACACCTATTTTTAAGACTATTAAATTGAAGAAGCCATACATTAAAAAAAAAAAATCTCGAGATACATTTTGTAATTACAACTCATGTTTACTGAATGTTAAATAAATAACCATATAGGCAAGATGTAAGAAAAAAAAAGTTCTTCACACACTGGTTGCCAGCTTATACATTTCTTCTGGTTTGGAGGGTCATTTGACAACACACGACAAGAAAAACTATCTAAAGTAAACACCCTTTAATCTAGCTGCATTAAACTTTAAGAGACTATGCCAGAGACATTCTTAAGGAAAGTATTTATACATATGCTCACAACATTATTAGCTGCAAAAATAAATGAGAAACAACCCGAAGCTTATCAGTCTGGACACAGGGAAATGCAGCAGGGTGGAATGGGATACAGAAAAGCAATATCAACTGCTATAGAAAGATATTCGAAACATAGTCAGCTACAAACAAGAGTAACAAGTATACTTATGCTATTTTTGTTTTAAAAAATTACAGATATTGGGGCTGGAGTGATAGCATAGCGGGTAGGGCATTTGCCTTGCACGCGGCCAACCCGGGTTCAAATCCCAGCATCCCATATGGTCCCCTGAGCACTGCCAGGAGTAATTCCTTAGTGCAAAGCCAGGAATAACCCCTGTGCATCGCCGGGTGTGACCCAAAAAGCAAAACAAACAAACAAACAAATTACAGGTATTTTTTATAGGTATATACGTGTCTGAACATGCACAAAACAGAATTGGTTTGCAGTGGCTTTGTTTGGGAAGAGGGATTAAGAGGATAAATCTATGCTTTTACTTTATACAACTGCACTTCAAAAAACCATCTATTGTGTACACAAAACATCCTGATAATAAATTCTCTCACATATACACACACTTGGCTTTCAGAGAGCCTAGGGGTGAGAGATGAAACCCCTGCTATTCCGTCGTGCCCCACTGTCAAACTAAAGGTCAGCCCTCCAGGAAACTCTACTGTGAGAACAAAATTTGTTTTGGAACTGCTAAGAAACTACCATCAGTTAATTCAGTTCAATGAACGGATTTTAGAGCTAGCTTTTTATTGGGGGGTAGAGGACTAGTTTATTGGGGGGTGGGGGACTAGTTCTTAAATATGAGATAGCTTTACAACTTGGCGAGTTTTCTTCTTTCTTCCCCCCCCCCCCTCCCTTCCTTCCTTTCCTTCGTTCTTTCTTTCCTTCTTTCCTTTTGGGTCACACCTGGCAATGCACAGGGGTTACTCCTGACTCTGCACTCAGGAATTACTCCTGGCGATGCTCAGGGGACCATATGGGATGCTGGGAATTGAACCCAGGTTGGCGGCATGCAAGGCAAACGTCCTACCCCAGTGCTATCACTCCAGCCCCAAGGCAAATGTTTTCAAAGGGCTATTTTTAAAAGAGGGCATAGGACAAGATGAATAATGTTGGGTGGTAGCTTTCATGATAAGAACCAGACAACTGGACAATGCTGAGCAACCACATGCCAAGCTCACTGTGTGTGTGTGTGGGGGGGTCTTTGCTTATTCGACAGCACCTCAGAAATGCCAGGGGCAGAAGAAACGCCAGTCCTGGGTCCTGTCCACAATTAACTACGTAATTATTGTATCGTCATGGATAATGACCAGCTCCCAAAGGCTTGCTTCTAAGAATGACCCTTTAGGGGCTGGAGCAATAGCAGAGCAGATAGGGCGTTTGCCTTGCACACAGCCGACCCGGGTTCGACTCCCAGCATCCCATATGGTCCCCTGAGCACTGCTAGGAGTGATTCCTGAGTGCAGAGCCAGGAGTAAACCCTGAGCATCACCGGGTGTGACCCAAAAAGGAAAAAAAAAAAAAAAAAAGAATGACCCTTCAATGAGCCCTTGGCTTGACAGTAAAGCTGGGCCCTGATGTGACAGTCACAGTCACATAGCAGTGAGGTTCCTATTTGACTATCTGAGCTACAAGTCCCATCCATCAAACAATCAGAACTACCAAAGGTCTATTAAGCAAAATGCTAGGTTTATCTCAATAAGGGCTGGGAAAACTTCACTTTTCTTTTCACAGCAGTCCAATGTTTCCTTGGTCACTGGATAGAGTAGGGAGAGCAACTATAATGAACTGTTCAATTCGGGACTGATTACAGCAATCTTATTTCATAACAATGGGATGTTAGTTGTGATCTACCAATAGTTAAAAATATTTTTGGAGTCTAGAGAGGTTACGGTGGGTCAGGTGTTTGCCTTGCATGCTGCTGATCCAGATTTGATCCCTGGCACCTCACAGAGTCTCCCAAACACCTCCAGAAGTGATCCCTGAACATGAAGCCAGGAGGAAATCCTGAGCAACACCAGGTGTGGCCCAAAGAAACAGAACAAACATTTTAGGTTAAGTCACCTACAAAACAGTATGAAACATTCAGAGTTCCAGGGCAAATACTGAAACATAGGCTAGCCACAGTCTAAAGTTTCTCTAAAACTAAGTCCACCTAAACCAAGGCTCCAGTTAGCAGTGGCGATTGATTTCTGAGCAGTCAAGTTGCTCACAGGCAGGCGGTCCTCTCTGCCCTTCAGCCACCTGTTTCTAACAAAGCACCACTAAGAAATACTAGTTTCCTGACTGTCGGCTAATAGCCACTAGTGTAAGAACAGGGGCGGGGAGAGGTACTGAGGGTAAGGAGCTTGCCTTGCATGGAGGTTTCAGCCTCCGTACTCTGAACATTGCCCTGAGCAGAGCCAGGAGTGACCACTGACCAGCACCAGGAATAAGCCCTGAGCACCCCCCGAGCGTAGCAATGAAACAAAACACAACAGAAAGTGTATGTGTGTGTATGTGTGTGGGGGGGGGACCAGAAAGTAAAAAAAGATTAAAAAGACCTGAAATTTCACCTTCTGAGATACCAGCTCTTAGACTACTGACCATTTAAAAAAAAATGGTACTTAAAAAAAAAACAGAAAAGGAATCAATCTCTATTACAGAGTATCCTTCTCTCTCCTGGCTCTTATTATTTTGGGGGAGAGAAAAGTTTGGGCCACACCTAACAGTGCTCAGGGGGTCACTCCCAGCAATACGCAGGAACTTGTGTGGGGCCACGGATTGGCTGCGGCCAGTCACATTGTGAGTCAAGTGCCTTAATCCCTCTATTATTTCTTGACCCCATATATTATTAAAACAAAAATAGCTGTTTTGTTTTAATAAACAACATGCATGTTTTATTATTTTTTAATAAAAAAGCTCTACAAAAAAATTCTAAACCCTGACTATCATGTGATTTTTTTGTTTTTTAATGGTCTTTATCTCTCAATTGGAGCTCATCTCTTCATGGTCATAGTTCTAGGAAGACAGAACTGTAAATATTTAAAATCCCCACAAAATATCTTGGTATTTGAAATAAACTATATTGCTATAATCTAGATGTGAACGTAGTAGGTGGTAGTCAACTTTATGAGAACATTCATATTACATAGTCATCCTTTTCCTAACTGATATGCAAGTTGGTCACCATTTTTCAACACAGGCAACAAATGAACAACTTCTTATGAAACCGCTATTCTACAGTTTGTTGTTTCTGATTTGAGGTCACACCCGGTGATGCTCAGGGGCTACTCCCGACTCCGCACTCAGGAATTATTCTGCACTCAGGAGGCCATGTGGGACGCCAGAGATAGAAGGCAGGTGGGCCACATGCAAGGCAAACTCCCCACTCGCTGTACTATCATTCCGGCCCTGCATTCTACACTTTCCTTTTAATTGGGTATCGGTCTACTGTACTTACCCAGGTATTCTAAACACAACGAGCACTTTGTTGGTCTCAGATGGGCAGACTTACACAGCGACATTCACGCAGACTAACTTAACGCTTACCCTCAGAATTCTAGTGTCCATATACCACCCGTTGACGTCTTTTACCCAGGCTTCACTTTGATTATGTCACAGGAAAGATACAAGTAACTTACCGAATAAAGAAAGCAATTTCCAATTGGACAAGGAAAGAAAAACGAAAAGCTGGATCAGGAAAAGAATCACAGGTATTTTGACATCACTTTGATACTTCCCAGTTACATACTTACTATTCTCACAGACATATTTAAAAAATGCAGCTGCTCGGCTGGAGATATTTTAAATGCCACTTAGAAGTGAGTCTCATTCTAGCAGCAGATACTCACTGAACAGTGCCTGACCCAAAGGTCCAGGTGCTAATCCCCAGAGTGCAACTATGTTTCGTTCCATGTCCAAAGGGAACTAAGGTAATTGATGAGAATCAAGATTGCTATTTACAGTCCCTTAATTAAGGCCGATGATGACCTACTTTACTCAAGTGGGCCCAAAGGTTCTGAAGATCCTTAAAAGTGGAGGGATCGTGGGGCCAGAGTGATAGTATTGGAGGTGGGGTGCTTGTCGGGCTCGCTGGGTTACAGCCCTCAAATCTGCAAGAAGTGATCCCTGAGAACAGAGTCAGGCCCAACACATGAACACACACACACACACACACACACACACATACACAAAGGCACTTGAGAGAATGATGGGTAAGGTGCTTGCTCTGCACATGCTTGGTCCTGACGGATTCCCCCCATACTGCATAGGGTCCCCTGAGCCCACCAGGAGTGACCAGAGAGCAGAACCAGGAATAAGCCCTTGGCACCATGGGGTGTGGTCCCCCAAACAAACCTGCCCCCCCAAAGTGGGAGAGGAGAGCCAGAGAGGACTAAGGCTGGCCAGAGAGATGTGGGGTCACTAGATGCACAGTGAGAGGATGTGCAGAGCCAAGGCACGGGCAGCGTCTACACACCCAGACTCGGGTCAAGGAAGTGGGCTCGGGTCTAACGCCTGCAGAGCGCGGGCTGCTGCCCCCAGATTCCAGCGCTGGGAAGTCCGCGTTTGTCTTCAGATTGACAGTTTCGTTAAGAGAATTGTTATTTTTTAAAACAACTAATATTGTGGAATTTTGTGGTTTACTTATTTATTTTGTTTGTTTCTTTGGTTATTTTAGTCTCTGGACTGCACCCAGGGGTGGGGGTGGTGCTCACTGCTTACTCCTGGGGGCTTGCGGGGACCATCTGTAGCACTGGGGATCAAAACTGAGCCAGCCCCTTGCTAGGCAAAGTGCCTAACCCACTGGACGACCCGTACAGCCCAAGAGTGGGAATTTTTTATAGCAACAGAAAATGTATTATAAACACCCACTGAGTTTCAGGCAGAATGGCGATGAATAAAAACAGATGTGCATGTAGATTCTTCCTTTTTTTTTTCAGAGTGACAATTGCTATTTTTATTTATCTAAACCCTGTAATCTCAGAATATATATCAAGCTTTGAGACAAGACTTAGCCCCTTCTTCCCATTGAGTTCTGTTTGCCTATTGTAACGAAGGTAGCATCCTCTAACAGCGCTAAGACCTTTATTGTTCTCGCGTACAGCTGCTGTACCAGCCCACCTCCACCGTCCTCATGTTACCCCGAGTCCACCTCTTCAACACCTCCCTCGCCTCCTCTGGCCCTGCTTGGTCATCTTGGTTTTGAAATCCAAGGCCAAAGATCTGCCGCTGTTCTACACTGTCTACTCCCTTGTGTTTGTACTTCAGCTCTCAGAGAGATGGGTACTGTATGCTGAACTGTACGTCCCGGGTCATGTACACTGAATTGTATGTCCCGCACATCCCGATGTCAAAGCCCTACCCCAGACCGACAATAATCGAGGCTGGGTTTGCGGAGGGTATCAGGCTTAGGTGATACCATGTGGCTGGGTGAATGGGATTCGTGCCCTGCTCAGAGGAGACACCTGAGGGGCGGGAGTGAAAGTACAGTGGACAGGGCCCTTGCCTTGCACGTGGATGACCCAGGTTCGATCCCTGGCACCCCATCTGGTCTCCCTGAGTCCCACCGGGTGTGACGGAGTCAGTGAGCTCGGAGTCAGGAGTAATCTCTGAGCAATGCCAGGGAAGGAAAGAAAAGAGGAGCCAACAGTTTGATTTCTCCTGTTTCTGCCACTAGCAAAGACGGCAAGATGCAGGCTGAAGCAAGGCAGAGAGAGAGGGAGAGAGAGAGAGGGGGGGGAGGAGAGAGAGGGGGAAAGAGAGAGGGAGAGAGAGGGAGAGAGAGAGGGAGAGAGAGGGAGAGAGAGAGGGAGAGAGAGGGAGAGAGAGAGGGAGAGAGAGAGAGGGGGGGAGAGAGAGAGGGGGAAAGAGAGAGGGAGAGAGAGGGAGAGAGAGGGAGAGAGAGGGAGAGAGAGAGAGGGAGAGAGAGGGAGAGAGAGAGGGAGAGAGGGGGAAAGAGAGAGGGAGAGAGAGGGAGAGAGAGGGAGAGAGAGGGAGAGAGAGGGAGAGAGAGAGGGAGAGAGAGGGAGAGAGAGAGGGAGAGAGAGGGAGAGAGAGGGAGAGAGGGAGAGAGAGAGAGGGGGAGAGAGAGAGAGGGAGAGAGAGAGAGAGAGAGAGAGAGAGAGAGAGAGAGAGAGAGAGAGAGAGAGAGCCCTCGCAGAACCCTCCCAGGCTGGCACTCTGATCTGGACTTCAGCCTCCGGAACGGCAAGAACGAAGAGGACGTTGCATAAGCCACCCGTTTATGGCATTCTGTTGTGGCAGCCTAAGCTAAAATTTGATATTAAACTCTTGGAAAAGAGACACTGTAATCAGTGCCAGAAGATGAACCGCAGTAACTTCCTCTTTCCCCAGGTGATGACAAACTCAACTGCCAGGAAACTGCTTGTTACTTTATAGTGGAAACTGCTGCTCTTAATAAATAAATAAATAAATAAAATAAGAGGAGAAATGAATCAACTTCAACTTGATTACTCATCGAAACAGGAGTAGTATCAACTGTGAGGGGAAGCAATCGGCGTGACTACAAATTTTTGGATTTGGTCTTGGGCCACACCCAGTGGAGCGCCTGGATCACTCCCGGCAGGGCTGGAGGAACCAAATGCGGTTCTGGGGATCAAACCCTGGGTCTGCTCGCTGTAGTATCTCTCTGGCCCCCCGACTAATTCCCTTTACTGCAATCTCAGCCAGCGTAAAATAGCCAACAAAGACAATGGTTTGATTTTTCTATGGAGATAACAAAACCAAACCACTTCCTCTTCATATGTCCACCCTGCAACATTGCTTAGTTAAGGCAGTGGCTGAATTAGTCTTTCACTAGACTGTCTTAAAAAAAAAAAATCAATTTAACGTCTGTTACTATTTTCGGGCCTGGAGGTGCTCAGGGGTTCCTCTGGATGGGGCTTGGGGAAACAGATGGCATGCTGGGGATTGCGGTTTTTTTTTTTTTTTTTTGCTTTTTGGGTCACACCCAGCAATGCACAGGGGTTACTCCTGGCTCATGCACTCAGGAATCACTCCTGGCAGTGCTCGGGGGACTATATGGGATGCTAGGAATCGAACTCGGGTCAGCTGTGTGCAAGGCAAACGCCTTACCCGCTGTGCTATTGCTCCAGCCCCCATGCTGGGGACTGATGCCAGGGCGGCTGTGTGCTTGGCAAGCGTGCAGTACTGTCTACCTGCTGCGCTATCTCTGCGGCCCTTCACTCAACTTGCGCTGGGATATGAGCCAATGTTTGACATATCTCAATACTGCGAGTACATTTTCAAACCGATACAAGGTTCCTGATGCAATCCTTCCAGAAGACGACTTGATAATATCTAGGAAAACGTACTCTAATGCATTCTTCAGAGCTGAAAATCCAATCCCAAATATTTCACTGCAGGTACATATGGCTCAATATACCCATAGAAGCACGCAAAAATGCATGCACTAACATATCACCATTATGAGAAAAAACAGGACAGAATCTAAGTATGTCTCAACGAGGAAGACGCTTAATAAACTAGAGAAAATGCATACCGAGAAGAATCCGGGCATTCCGGTAAGCACCGCAAGCCGGAGATTGCTCCGGACCCCAGATCGGGCCAACAACACCGGGGAGCCAGACGGAGAAGGTACAGCCAGCAAGCCTTCTCCAGATGGAGCCCCGGGGACACTGAGCTTCTACTAACACGGCTCTGGGATGTGGGACTGGGACATCTCCAAACTGCAGGGGGGCAATGGAGTGGGGTGGTGCCAGCCCAGTCTCCAATTTGCCCCGGCCGCCAGAAGTCACGCCCTCGACCCGCCCTCGGCGCCATCTTGCCACAATCAATAGAGAAGAACCTGGGCGTTTTGGTAAGCACCGCAAACTGGAGATTGCTCGGACCCCAGACCGGGCCAACAACACCAGGGAGCCAGACGGAGAAGGTACAGCCAGCACGCCTTCTCCAGATGGGACATCTCCAAACTGGGACATCTCCAAACTGCGTGGCCGCATAAGCGGCCACACAACCTTTCCTAAAAAATGAAAACATACAATCTAATGATGCCATCCAACATGTCCGACTGTTGGAGGAAAACCTCCAAATAATGATAGTGAGATTCCTGTTGAAAACTGAATGTAATCAAAGTAAGGAAAGAGTAAAGTGGAAATTGTCTGCCACACAGGCAGAGGGGGAGTGGGAGGGGGGTATGCGGGGGTTTTTGGTGGTGGATCAAATATGAAAACTTTGTAACTGTATCTCACAGTGATTCTATAAAAAATAAAATTAAAAAAAAAAAGAAAATGCATACCACTGAGTAGCATGCAGTCTGTGACTGAACCCCCATCACACAGTCATCAGGGGGAAAGAGGGAGCTTATTCCTGACACCACAGATAATTTAAGTTTTATTGACTGAATAAAAGCTAATCATGATACAACATGTTTCCAGTTGTGTGTTACCAGAAAAAGGGGGATATGTCTGCAAATGCAAAGTAACTTTCTTGGAATGACAGACAAAGAATTCCAAAGATTGCTTCCAGGACCTTGGGTGGTTACGGAACGTTCACCGTGCATTTCATAACTTTTATTTTGGGGGGGAGGGTCAGCGGCCTGCCAAAGAGGTGTGCTGGTGGCCCAGGGCCCCCCCTCCCCAGCAAAGCATACTGGCCCACAGGTCTGCCATCCAATATGAGGGTTTGAAGATCGATTTGGGTGCAGTGGTGCTGGGGACCCCAGAGCCACCAAGGCCCCCGTAGGTCCTTCAGGGCTACATGCGGTGATGCTCCGAACCGAACACCTCCTTTTCAGAAGAAGAGATTACTTCTTAATGATCAGGCATTTGAATCTTTAACTCAATTATAAAACTGCAAATGAATGAAAACAACCCCCAAAACTGAATTCTGATGGCTAGTTCATTGGAGAAACTGTGCAAGCATTTTTAGGCTGGTGGCAATGTTTCACCCTGCAGAAAGCAGAAGGGGCGACGGAGTCAGATGGGAGTCTGGGTTCATTCTGCTCCTTCCCACGGTGTGGCCTTCGCCGAGGAATATGGAACCAGAGCCTGCCCACAGTTCCATGCCTAGATTCCCCAGACCTGTCTGACGGACGGTAAACAGAGGTAAGTCATAGGGAAGCGTGTGGTCAAGTGACACAGAGATATTTGATTTTGATAATGAAAGTTCTAGAGACAATGTTAACGAACGCACGGAGGGGCTGGATCTCCTCATAGCCGGGTTCCACACGCCTCACACTCGGCATATTCGAGTCTGTGTCCACACAGACGCAAGGGAACGAGGTCTGCCTAGTGGAGCAAGGGGCACACGAAAGGCACTTAGCAAACCCTTGCTCGAATGAAAACGTTCCTGACTCCATTTCTCCACTGGGTTACTTCGGGCACGTACCACTCTCCGGAGCTGCTCTGTAGATTAAAATACCCCTCTCAATGTCCCAGCAAGCAGTCACACTCAAGGACTGAGGTATTCAACACTGGCGGGGGGTGGGGAAAGAGGGGCCCTCCTGCTAGTCACCTGGCTTAAATTTAAAAATAACTAGTCAGGGGGCTGGAGTGATAGCACAGCGGGTAGGGCGTTTGCCTTGCACACGGCCAACCCGGGTTCGATTCCCAGCATCCCATATGGTCCCCTGAGCACCGCCAGGGGTAATTCCTGAGTGTAGAGCCAGGATTGACTCCTGTGCATCGCTGGGTGTGATGCAAAACAAAAACAAAAACAAAAACTAGTCAGGCCTGGCACGTGGGTCATGAGCACTTGCCTTGCGTGTCTGAGGCCTGGTTGCACAAAGACACAGGCAAACAACCAACTAAGGAGATCAGAGGGAAAGAGAAAACTGAAATAAGAGCTGATCTGAAATACATAAATGAGGATAGAGAGAGAGCTCAGGGGTAAGGCACTTGCCTTGTACGTGGTCATTTGTTTCCCGAAATGCGCCGGGAGTGACCCTTGAGCAGAGGCAGGATGAGGCCCTGGGCACCACTGGGTGTGGCCCCAAACACCCCTCCCTAAAATCACACAGATGAGGGGCCAGGGGACGAGGCTCAGGGGGACAGACCGCTTCCCAGCAGGCCTGAAGCTGGGAGTCCTGTCCCTTGCTCAACCCCACCAGACCCGGTGGCACTGCCGTTTGTGATCTGCGACACTGCAATCAAGAGAAGCATGAGAAGGCTGGGGCACGGCGGCCCTGCTGTAAGTGGGCACCACTGGCCACTGCAGTGACCACAGCCAAGGGGAGGGGGCAAAAGGCAAGATGAAAATCAAGAGCTAGGGGATGCTAAAGGCGCTTTTATTGCCAGTGTGAAGCCACGAGTGTGAGTCCAGTGCGGCCGAGATCAGCTGAGCACCGCTGACCAGGTGTGGGTGCCCCCCGAACCCCAATCAATAGCGATAAAAGATCACTTTGGCTGCTCTGGGGAGAAAAGACTCACGGGGCAAAAGTGGCCCTGAGGAGAGCAGTTAGGAAGGGACCGCAAAGGTTCAGGAGAGAGACAGACCCAAACTCCTTAAATTATGGGCTGTGGTGCTATAAGGAGTCTAGTAATTTTTGGCGATTGTTTTGGGGCCACACCTGGCAGTATTCAGGGCTTGCTCCCGTGCTCTAGAATCACAGCAGTGTGCAAGGCACCCTCCTATCCGCTGTCCCATCTCTCAGGCCAGCCACTACTGGCAGTGCTTTTGGGGGACCATATGGAATGTCAGGAATCGAACCCAGGTCGATGCAAGGCAAACCCTACCTGCTGTACTATCACTCCGGCCCCACAGCCACTACTTTTGTTTTTGTTTCTGGGCCTCTTCCGGTGGTGCTCAGGGGTTATTCCTGGCTCTGCACTCGGGGATCACTCCTGACAGGTTCGGAAGACCATATGGGCGGCCAACACCTGTTGGCCGCTCTGGCCCCGGGGTCACTTAACTTTAAAAAAAAACAAACTTGTTTCAAAGGCGAGAGGAGCAGAGGCCCGGGAGAAAGCTGGCTTGGTCCACGGTGCGTTCTGGAATCCTGACAGATGGGGGTAGATGTGAGAAGGGCCAGTGAAGGGAGCAGGTCTGCAGACCTGAGTGATCCAGCAACAAGCGGGCAGGGCGGCAGGTGGGGTCCCAGGCAGGAAACAGCTCCGGGGGGTGCTGCCCTGGGGCCGAGGGGCTATTTCACACCAGGAGACAGCAGAAGAGCGTGTGGGGAGCACAGGTGCAGAGGGAAACTAAGGGAGTGGGGGCGGGGGGTGGGGTGTCCCAAGACTGGAGACTCCCAGAGCCAAGGTGAAGCCTGAGAGGTCAGGGAGAGGGACCTGGGCCCGGCAGTGGGCTCCGGGCAGGGGGGTACCCCGTGGGCAGGCACTGGAGATATCTTCGGAGCCCTGGGCGCCTGGCCAGCATCACACGGTCAGGAGTAGCGCCCCGCCCCTGCGGCACAGAGCCGGAAGTAGCCCCCACAGCGCTGCCAGGTGTGGCGTCCTAAGAGACCGGGAACAACTCAAAGCCAGTGGGCCGAGGGCCCATCCTCGGGTGCCGAGTGGACAAGGAGATGACTGAGAACCGAGGGCGGGTCTGGGCAGATGGGAGGCCCCGAGTGCACCGAGAGTGAGGGGAATGAGCAAGGGAACCTGAGGGAGGGAGGCAGAAGGGCCCAGGAGCACCGAGAGTTCTGCCTGGCACTCGAAGGGCCACACCGCAGAGAGGGCAACTCCCCGCCCCCACCCCCACAGGCTACTGCTTTTGCCACCGCGAAGCAAGGCTGAGCTCCCGGGACCCTGCTCCCTCATGGGACCCTTTGTAGAGTGCAAAGCTGATGGGACACATCAGCCCGGCCTGCAGGCGGGCCTGGCTCCTTGCCGCCGTCGGGATGGATGCTGTTCCTGTTCACAACTGCCAACCTCCAGGCCTGACCCCTCCCCAACAGCACAGCGGCCGCGCCCCTGCAGTCCACCTCTGCTCTTCTAGGTGTTTCTGGAGGTGGGAAGGAAGGGGATGGGCCATACCCAGAAGTGCTCAAGAGCTACTGATTCCTGGCTTGGCATCTGGGCATTCCTGCTGGCGGGGCTCGCCTGGTGGCAGGGATCACAGGGGCCAGCTGCATGCACCGCCTGTGTCTTACCCCTGTACTTTCTCTCCACTTTCTCTGCCCTTCTGGATCGTCTTTTTTTTCTCCCCCTGCTTGCTTATCATTTTTACCTCGGTGCCTGCATCCTTTTTGCTGTGGGGTGGGGGGGTCGGGGTGGGGGTAGCCACACCCAGCGGGGCTCAGGGGACCATTCGGTGTCGGGATTGAACTTGGGCATCCTGCAAGCCGTTGAGCCGGCTTGGGCTTGTGCGATTGGGCGATGCAACCTCAGGGACTCAGAGGTCGGTTTTTCTCAGGCTCACGATGTGACCCACACGGCGGGCAAGCACAAATGCTGGCACAGCAGCTGGCCTGCAGGCCTTGGGGCTGACTCGCCGATGGAAAGCCCTTCTCCGAGGCTGGCTCCGGATGACACGACCACGGGATGAGTGTTCAAACTGCTGGAACAGGGTTCAAGTTCTAAAGACCAGGAACCGCTCCTCAAACTCCCTTCTCTCTGCAACACGCCTCCCCCCTGCCCCCCCCCCCCCACCAGCACTGTGTGGCAGCTTGCATGGTTAAGCAAAGTGGGAAGGGCTGGTCACTCCCTAACAAGGAGCGTGCGTTTCTGTGCATGAAAGGACACACAGAGAAGACTCCCCAGGAAGTGGCTTATTCAATCGAGGCATTCTAGATGCTTCTATGGGAAAGAGTGTGGGTCAGCCAGAAAGGGGTGTCTCAAGAAAACAACATGTGCCAAGACCCAAGAACAAAAGAGAGCACAGCAGGACTGAGCCTGGGGCTGAGGGGTGCAGGGGCATGAGAGAAGGGCCAGATCATTAGGATGTGCGCTAAAAAATGGGGGCCAGAAACAGATTCCTGACCTGAGCGATGCGCTGATGGTGAGAGGTACTTTCAATATGTCAATACACAGGAAAATGCCAGGACAAAGGCAAGGAGAAAATTGAGTTCAGAGCGGGTCATGAAGCACCTGAAAGACCTACCCCTCACTGTGAAAGGAGCGCAGAGTGGCTAGAGGGGTCTGGAATCTATCACCCTGGAGCAAAGGTCTGGGCTGCAGAGGCTGGGAGAGAACTCAACAGGCTGGACTGTGGGAGCCCCCGGCACAGAACTGTGGGGGTGGCCCAGAAACCAAAAGACATAGACAGAAATAGCTGAGACACAGGGGGAAAAAATGTCAAAAGCCATATTCTTAGCACATATATGACATCTTAAGTCCTAAGAAAGAGAGGGGCCGGGGAGAAAGCATGGTAGCTAGGGTGTTTGTCTCGTATGTAGCTGACCCGGGTTCAATTCCTGGCATCCCACCTGGTCCCCCAAGCCTGCCAGGTGTAACCCCTGAGAACTGCTGGGTGTGACCCCAAAACAAAAAGAGAGAGACAGAGAGAGAGAGAGACAGAGACAGACAGACAGACACACACACACACATGGAGAAACAGAGACAGAGACAGAGACATTACTTGTATACAGGCTAAGAGGCCAGAAGAGTGGAGGGCCAGAGAGATAGTAAGGCGCTTGCTGCATATGTGGCCAAGCCCAGTTCAAATCCCAGCATGGTATAGGGTCCCCCAAGCATTGCCAAGAATGATCCCTGAGCACTGCTGGTTGTGGCCCAGATCCCCTTACACCAACCCCTCTCCAGCCCCCCAACCGGAAAAAAAAAAAAAAAAAAGAAAGAAGAAGAAACAAAAGGAAAGGCTCAAAGAAGTAAGACATTTGGTATATTACCTATAACCAATTTCTCAGAATGATCCCCAGTGAACCATCTGGGTCAGAATGTCCAGGGAAGCAGGTCTGGGGACTTGGGCAGTGACAGTCCAGTGACAGAGGATCTACCTCCCTGGCAAGCACAAGGCTGAGGGGCGAGAGTCCCATTTCTGGCCCCAGCGAAACTCCTATAGTTCTGCTGCGCTGGGTGCCCGAAGGAACACAATCAAGAGCGCACAAGTGAGCACGACAACCAAGTGTGTGTGTGTGTGTGTGTGTGTGTGTGTGTGTGTGTGCTCGCGTGCGCGCATGCATGCGTGTCTGTGTGTGCAAGCTCTGGCCGCTGCAACCACCACAATAATGAAGGAAGGTGAAAGGAAAGAGAAACAGAATTCTTGATTTTTGTCGCCAGCCCCTGGAATCAGACACACCAAACGGCCTGGGACTCAGTATTTCAGAGAGCACCTGCCCCCTGGATTACTTGCATGGTAAGGATAGTTGGGTGACAATTTATGCAGGCCAGAGAAACAGCACCGGGGCTAAGGTGACTGACTGCTGTGCACGCAGCTAGCCCTGGAAGGACCCCCGGCGCACACCCCATGGTCCCCCTGCATCAGTGAGAGTGATCCTCAAGCAGAGAACTGAAAGCAGTTAAAAAAAAAAATCCCACTTATCTAGATGAGTAAAAGAGTTGGGGAGGAGTTAGGGAGAAAAAGTTTAAGTTGCAGCTTGCTCACCTCCAAAGAAAAATGAGAATTTTATGGCATAGTAGCTAACAGTAACTAGCATGTCCATCAAACACATGGCTGATGCAAAGTGGGAAGACAGCAGTTGTTCAATAAACAGCTGGGGAAAATATTTATAAAATGATTGTTGGATAACACTGGGTTATCCTAGCTCTTCCCGCAGGAAGTTTAGTTTATTGAGCTACTCCCAAAACAGTGCCCCTGAGGCACACCCAATTCCATCAAGCACTAATAATCCTATATTACTTTTCTCTTTCCTTTATGTCACTTGCATGGTTTATTTAGCAATGGCCTTTTTGTATAGACACAGGAAGACAGTTGATGCTATGCTTTGTAACATGGGAGTTAACTGACTCCAAATAATATTTACTCCTGGGCATCTATCTTATTTACCTGACTGAAGCCTCAGTTGCCCTTACTTTCTAACACCCCCAAAAGGAGGGTCCTGATGAAGGGACTGGATGGACCCAGGGCCAGCTGTAAACTACCCAAGCATAAGAAAGGGAGAAGCTAAGTCCCGTAAGTATAATAAGCTAAGAGTACGGTCACGGAACACACTCTGTCATGACCCAAAGAGAAGGGACTGAATAGGACCCTGCTGGGGATGGGGCTGGAGAAGACTGGCCTGAGGACTGCAGTCTGGGATACACAGCGAGATGTCCCCAGGAAGAGCCAACCTTTGAGCTTAATGAATCTCTCACTGTGTTCATACGGAATGACTAGAAATATTATAACAAGTAAATGTACTATGACTGTTTAAATGGGTTACTAGCTGGGGAAAGGAGAAGGCAATACACCCTGGATGGAATCCCGCCCTTGAGCGGATCTCCTAAGAATCTGGGGTGCTGAACCCTCAGATGAGATCCTGTCCTTGAGTTAACCTTCTAGAGCTGCCCCTGACCGAGTGGCTTTACCTGTGTTTGTTGTTATGACAATGTTCAACCCCACCTATGTGTGCCCCCACCCTTCGTGGTTTCTACATAACTCTGCTGTCAGGGGAGAGAGGGGACTAGAAAGAGCGACTGGACGATAATGAAGCAGAGGACTTTGAGGTCTATGCGGACGCTGGGATGATGGAGCTGTGGCGACTGGGACTACGGCCCCAACTACGACCATGAATGTGCTGTGAGGAAGGGAAGGGACTGCCCTGGGGAGGAGAGAGAAATAAACCAACTACCGACCCGCCTGAGGCCCAGTCCCTATTTCTCCATTCCCCTGGTCCTTTGTCCGGTGGTGGGCCGGCCAGCGGAAGGGCTCTCGGCCACTGAGCACTCGAGTCCCGCATGCCCCACTTTTCTTTTGAAACTCACAAGTGAGGGGCTGGAGTGATAGCACAGCAGGTAGGGCGTTTGTCTTGCACGTGGCCGACCCGGGTTCAAATCCCAGCATCCCATATGGTCCCCTGAGCACCGCCAGGGGTGATTCCTGAGTGCATGAGCCAGGAGTGACCCCTGTGCATTGCTGGGTGTGACCCAAAAAAAGCAAAAAAAAAAAAAAAAAAAAGCAAAAAAAAAAAAAACACCTAAAAAAAAAAAGAAACTCACAAGTGATAATTTGTCTCTGTACACTGTGTCCATTTCTAAGGTCCTATTACGTAGGCAATGGACAAATAATAGTAGAAATATCTAAAACACAGTGCTGAGAAGGGGTTTCAGGCGCATGTCTAGGACCAAAAGTAAAAGTTCAGCAGGTGTCTAGCTAGCTGGTGGCTTATCACAGCATTTTAAGGACATCCCTGAAGTGTCCAAACACAGAGGCAAGGCTCAGTGTCCAAAAGACAGATTCTGTCCTGAAAAGCACTAGCGCTGTCAGCGTCACAGAACCTGGAAGACGGCCTCTCACAGACAACGCCACTTCACATCACAGCAGAGCAAATCACTCCTTCACGAAGCAGCTCGGAACCAGACCAACAGACTGGATTTAGCCAGTCCGTCCACATAAACCTGAGCACCCTTCCCTGGGTCTTAGAGGCTGAGGCGGCCATGTGTCACACGGTTCTTTGCCACTGCTGCCGGGCTTCCGAGCACCAGACTGCCAGAAACTTCATTTGTTCTGAGCAGGTGAAAGGAGGTTTACTCCGAAGACATTTATTTCACAGCAAGCAAAATGGCTAAACTACTCCCAGACTAATTCACACCTACCTGGGACCCTCTATCATTCCACAACCCAAACAGGGAGCGACCACAAACCATTTTACACAATAAACTGGGAAAGAGAAACCATTTCCTTCACTACTCCCAATTTTGCATTTATTTTTCTTTCAAAAAAAAAATTTTTTTTTTTATCTATGGTATTCTGGGAGAGGAAATAAGCTAAGTACAAAGTTCTTGCTTTTGAAGAGACTGGGAGTAGAGACCTTAGTTAGCTACTTACAGCTACCAACAAGTCATTCATTAGTTGTGTTTGTTCGGGTAATTTTTTCAATAAATTGTATCCTAGATCCCTCAAAATTTTTCTTCCCAAATCTAAAATCCCAAAGTTCTAATATAAAAAGGGGATGGTATACTAGCCAAAGAAATTGGCTTTGCAATGTCTTATGACAAATAATAAAGACAATACTATTTACAAATTGAGACCTGAAGAAAAAGCATATCCAGGCTCTACACTGACTGCTTATGAAGCCAAACTTCTAGGCTCAATAAACCTATAACTAGCAAACTGGTAACAATTTGGAAATTCATCTCTTAGCTAGTAATTCAGAATAAGCAATGTGAGTGGCAGGGGGGTTGTTTTTGTTTTGGGTCATACCTGGCAATGCTTAGGAGTTACTCCTGACTCTGCACTCAGGAATCACTCCTGGTAATGCTCAGGGGACCGTGTGGGATGCAGCCGTGTGGAAAGCAAGCACCTTGGCGTATTCATATGCCAAAACCAGTAACAATGATGGGTCTCATGCCCCTGACCCTGAAAGAGCCTCCAATGCGGCACCATTGGAAAGGACGAGTAAAGAGAGGCTTCTAAAATCTCAGGGCTAGGATGAATGGAGACGTTACTGAGACTGCTCGAGAAATTCGACAATCAACGGAATGATGATGATATCTGCTGTATTATTTCTCCAACTTCAAGGAATGTGATTTTTTACACAGAAATTACATTAGTCTCCTATTCCAACCAGGCTAAAGTTTATCTAACTTCTAGGCGCTTACGCTGAAAATGAAAGTGCTCCGGCGGCCTTACAGGTAGTACAAGGGTTCAATCTGGCGAACCCAAGTTGAATCCCCAGCACCTTACGTGGCCCCCTGGCCTCGCCAGGAGTGATTCCTGATCACAGACCCGGGAATAAGCCCTGAGCACCACCAAGGTGTGTCCCCCAAACAACACACGCACAAAAATAGTGCCTCACTATTTAAGCTTTATAAAGAACATAAATATAAAACAAAAATATTACCTCGAAGTATATGTTCCACAATACAGCCAACCAAAAGACCCACTGCCGAATGAAACCGTAGACCCCTGTAGTAACCAGGTTACACTCGTCAGTTCCCCCAGCACTGCCACCTCCACCCCCCGGCCCTGTTAAGGATCCTGGCTTGCATGCGGTGAGAGCGTTTTACTAGTTCCACCGACAAGGGCAGAAGTGTGCTAAAGGCTGCAGCTGAGAGAAGAACAGAGACCAGGGGGTGAGGAGGAAGCTTCTGTGGTGGTCCCCTTACTGCCCTCTGGGGTTCCAAGGGCACCCCAGAAAGTCGAAGGCATGACCATCCAGGTCTGCCTCCTAACGGAGCAGAGAGAACACTCCCCCCAGCTGCCACACCAAATGACGGCAGTCTCCGTCACACGCGCTATCAGTGCAGAACTCAGGGGTCGAGACAGTAGTGAGAACTCTGCTGCTTTATTTGTAGGCAGTTTTTCCTTCAGATCATCCAACTTCCTTCTCCTAGCTTATTTTTATTCTTGTTGACACCAACTTTTTTTTCCCCTTCCAGTATAGAAGTTGGTATCAACAAGGAAGTACCGGAAAATTTGCTTAAAAGGACCATAAAAAAATACCCACATAGTAAAGAAATGTTGTTGTCTTGCTCTGTTTTGGGGTCATATCCAGGGGTGCTCAGAAGGCTACTCTGGGTTCCTGACGGTGCTTGGAGACTGAACCTGGGTCCCCTGCACACAAAGCCAGTTGAGCAGCCTTTGCTGCTCAGAAATCTCGCTTTCCTAAGTTTAAGTCTAACTACTCTGAGCAGGGGTCACTGGGCAAAGATCCAGAAGAATCTTTAGCTTTCACCCCCACACTAAAACATAAATTTCCTGTCACGGGCAGAAATAAGGAATACATGGGGTGGGGAAGGAGGAGGCATGGGAGAGACAGTAGAGCAAGCAGGCACTTGCCTTGCATACGGCTGACCCGGCTTCAATCTCAGGCACCCCATATAGTCCCCTGAGTACCCCCTAGGAGTGATCCCTGAGCACAGAGCATCACTGGGTGTGGCCCCCAAACCCAAAATGAGTAAGTTAAAATAAACCCCAAATAGTCCTCTATGTTCTTGCTGCAATGTTCAGTATACAAAGGACACATTTCCACCGGGTTTCGCTTTTCAGAGGGGTGCCTTCCTCCACTGACTGGCAGGGCCCTCAAACGGAAGGCATCAACGTCACAGAGACTAAATACCTGTGGTCAAAACCCAAACTGCAAAAGAGCCGACGGGAGAGATCTTCTGAACGGCAGGGGGACTTGGTCTCAGCCCACCTGGGGGTCCCCGCTACCTTCCGGAAGACCATCAGCAGAAACCAAAAGAAGATGAGACTCATCAGAACTCACTGCAGATCTCCACACGTTGTGGGCCCAGAGGACCAAGTGATAATACAGCAGGTCAGCCGCTTGCCCTGCACTGAGGGGGCAGGCCAGAGTTCAATCCCCGCACCCTTATATTCAGGCTTTGCAACGTTTTCAAGCGCTTCTGAAACATATGGTCTGTTTTTCATTTCAGCTGGCATGGCTAAAGACTTCTTGTTCTGGGGTCCAATGTTAAGTCAGGTAAAGAGAAAAAGGCCCCCCAGCAGGAAGTCTGTCTTTTCTCAAATCACTCACCAACACTGATGCCGTTTCAAACGTGTGTCCTTAATGCCTTTGTGTGTGTATGTGTGTGTATGTGTGTGGTGGTGGGGGGTGGGAGGGTGGTGAAGAAGGGGGCAAGGCGGGTGAAAAAAAAAAATCTGCCATCCCACTGATCGCTGAGAGGTGGACCCTCACCAAAGCAAACCTGCTTCTGTCCCCGCTATCCAGATCCATCACACACAACCCAAAGGTCTGGTTTCCGGCGGACCGTCGCTAATGCTTATGGGGTGGTCAGTGATGCGCTCTCTTGCAGTGGTGGTGTTGGTGCTGGGGGGTGTGAGACCAAGTGTTCTGCGTCCGCAGCATCTGCTGGACTCTTCCAGATTGCTGCTTCCCATGGTGAAGTCATCGAGTTGACCGAGATTCTTCATCAGAACAGACCCGTGCATCCGCGCGCACGCGCGCGCGCACACACACACAAACACACACACTCAAGTTTACTTAAATTCTCCTTCAGTGCACGCACGCGCGCGCGCACACACACAGAGTCTTGCGGCAGCTCCCCCCTGCACCCCCCAAAATAAACGCAGACCATCTCCTAACATTACATAAGGAAACAGCAAGCAGCCAGCCCTCTGGGGAAAGTGTGCAGGGCCTACGGAAACGGCACATCCTGGTCCCGGGGGCTGGGGCGCAGAACTGGGGGAAAAGGCACCGTGCAGGAGGCCAGCCGGGTGGCAGGAGTGGGGGGGGGCACAGGGCGGGCGAGGCCGAGGCCAGAGAGAGGCACCTGCGGGCAGGCCGGGCTAGGCAGGTGGCCTGGGCGGGGGGGGGGGGGGGTGAGGTGGGGTCCTGGCTGTGGCCGGTCCGGTCCGGGTCCCCTGCCCACCTCCTTCTCGCCCGCTGCCCACCCGGGCTAACGGCGCCCAGCGGAGAGCCGCACAGTCCTGGACGCGCGTTGCCGCGGGTGCAGGGGCCCGAGTGCGCGGCCCCGGGTGGGAAGGGGCAGTCGGCGGCGACACGCAGCCCGGCCCCCGGCAGCTGCCCAAACTGTCACAGCCCGGGGACCCGCGGCGCGCGCGCGCCCCCGGCGCGGACACCTGCTCTCCTCCCCTCCGCGGGGAGGCGGGGAGGCCGGAGGAGGGTGGGCTGCTGACGCGTGGGCCCCGGGGCGGGGGAATGCGAGGTTTGGGCCGAGCACGAGGAACAAACGTCCCCAGGGCCCGACCCCCGCCCTGCACCCCCACGCCCCCCAGGCCCTCCCCCCCATCCCCCCGCCTGTCCACGCAGTGCCCGCGGCGCGCGGCCCCGGGGGCGGGGTGCAAGGGGGAGATCTGGCCGGCGGGGGTGCCGCGGGGCAGCCGGGCGGCGCCGGACTGGGGCGTCGGGGACCCCCCCACCCCGGAAGCGTGGGAGGGGGCGGGGGCGGGGCCGCGCGGGGCCCAAACAGCCCCGAGCCCGCCCGCCCGGGGAATCCCCCCGCGCGCCTACGGCCGAGAGGGGCAACCCACCCCCACCAAACACACAAACACACACGCAGACACGCACACACACACACACACACACACACACGCACACGCACGCACACACACACACACCCCGGCCGCTACCTGCTGCTGGATCTTTCCGTCCTCCGTGACGACCCAGTGCGTGGTGGCCAGGGCCCCGCGGGCCGCCACGCTCAGCAAGGCGGAAAGGCTGAGGAACCAGCCTGGGCCGGAGCCCGGCGGCAGCTCGCACCGGCCGCGGACCCCGACTGCTGCCGCCATCTTGCCCCCCCCCCTCCGGCCCGGCCGCTCGCTCCGGAAGCGGAAGTGGGTCCCCGCTGCCCGCCATCTTGGGGAGGTCATCGACGCTGGAAGAGGAGGAGCCATGGGGGTGGCTAGCCGCTCGCGCGAACCCCGCACTGGCGGCGCCGTTCTGCCAGTTCGCTGGGTGCAAGTTGCTGGAAAGTGCTGCTGCCTTCCCGCGGGAGCCCCGCTCTGCGCCTGGCCTGCCTTTCAGGACAGACTCACTCTCGGAGAGCGCTCTTGGGGATGGGTGTCGTTTGCCTGTACGCGAGTTAACCATGCAAGGTTTCAGTTTGTGGATTTTTTTTTTTTTTTGCTCAGGCCCAGGGGCTTTAAATTTTCAGACTTAGAATAGGTTTGTTGGACCGGCGAAGCAGCTAGCTCGGAGCACTGGAGGGTGTAAGTTGGCCTGCAGGAGGCCTGGTTTGCATCCTGACATTGTGCTTGACTCTCGAGTGCCAGCGGGAGCGACTCCCTTGGCTGCCACTGTCAAGTTTCAAAAGGTCACCCTTGTCCCATGTGGCCCCATGTGGCTGAATTGTGGTAGGGCAGGTTTGGGGCACAGCAGTGGTGGCGGTGGTGTGGCTGAACAGAATACTCTTGGTCAGGGTAGACTAGGGTTCTTTTATCGGGGGGGGGGGGGGGGGTTGGCTTTTTGGGTCACACCAGGGACAATGCTCAGGGGTGTTACTCCTGGCAGCGCTGGACCGTGTGGGGTGCCGGAGATCAAACCCAGGTCAGCCGCATGCAAAGCAACCGCCCTAGCCCTACCCGCTGTACTATCGCTCCAGCCCCGCCTTCAGCCCTCCTGAAGGCTCAGGCCAAGCCCAACCCTGGCCAGAGATCACTTCCGAATTCTGCTGGTCAAAGATAATCGGGCTCAGAGTTCAGACTTGGCTCGACAGAGTGAAGCCACATATCCAAGCAGAATGGAAGGAATGACTGTCAGGAACTACCTAGTTATTTAAGAGCGATTTTGGGGGCTGTGTGTGTGTGTGTGGGGGGCAACCTACCCGTGATCCCTGGCTTTATACTCAGGGATCACTCTGGTGGAATCCGGGGAACCTTTGGGGTATGGCCGGGTGCAAGGCAAGCAGCTTACCGGCTGTACTACAGCTCTAGCCCCAATTGAAAGAGCATTTCAAAATCGATGAGTATGGGCAGGAGGCACGTTAGGGAGGTTCTCTATGACTGGGATTCCCCAGCATCAGGGTACAAAGTGAAGAGGATTTTCAGAGGTGCGACTTTTATATTTACCTTTTTTTTTTTTTAAAAAAAAATTTTATTGAATCACCGTGAGATAGTTACAAGCTTTCATGTTTGGGTTTATATTTACCCTTAAAGAGATTATTTTCACTTAGAATTAGTGAAAATAACTTTCACTAAGAGGTCGGTCTGAAGCACCAGGACTACTGTAAATAAGATCAAGTGTCCTAACAGACTTATCAGCTGTTGGTTTATCCAGCCCTTGCAGCTGTTTAAACATTTGGGGAGGGCATTTCCTATAGAGTAAATTATGAACATTCTTTAAGTAGCTAATGTCATTAACACCCACGTTTGCTTTCTTAGAACACCCATTTTAATATCCTGATTTTATGATTAGATCCAAGTTGACTCTAGACAAAAATTTCAGGAGTTTGGGTATTTTGAGCTTATCCATCACTTTAGAGCATGCTAGATTTCAGTTTTTCCTCTAGAACTACCATTCCAATCATTCATTTCTTTGTTCCTTCTCTACTGATCTTTTTCAGTTTTGGAGCAGGACCTGGTGGTGCTCAGGACTTACTTTTGTCTCTGAGCTCAGGATCACTCCTGGTGAGGCTTGGGATACCATATGGGGTGGTGGGATCCCAGGTCAGCCCTGTGCAATTCCTTACTCTCTCTGACCTGCCCCCTCTTTTCTTCCTTTCCTTCCTTCTTCCCTCCTTCCTTCTTCTCTCATTGCTGGTGGGACTCAGGGGGACCATATGTATGTGGTGATGGGGATTGAACCAGGGTTGGCATGTGCAAGGTAAGCACCTTACCCACACTGTACTGTCTCTTTGGCCCATCTACTTATATTTCTTGAGGAATACAAACTGGACCTGAAGGTAGGTATTGTCTCTCTAGCCTCTATCTGGGATCTGCTTCTAAAATCAAATTTTTATGATGACCAGTTTTACTGGATTTTCTTGTGACTGCTTTTTTTGTTTTGTTTTGCTTCGGACAAGCCTCACTCATAAAGGTACCGGCAGAGGAACCCAGGTGTGTGGGACCCGGGGCTGAGACCTCCAAGCCTGCTCCGATTGGGATTGGGCCTCTTCCGCCCAGATCTCCCATTTTCCAGTAGCTAGGCAGTCACACCCAGGGACTGCCCCGGGTGCCATTTAATCCCATCCACGGCCAACATCCAGAGACTTGAAAGCAAGCTCCCAGAAGTGATTATCTTTTAGCCTACTTCTCCCTCTGGGAGAATCTAGCAAGCTACTGAGGTTTCCTGCCCACATGGGAGAGCCTCGAAAACTCCCCGTGGTGTATTCATATGCCAAAATCAGTAACAAGCTGGGTCTCATTCCCCAGACCCTGAAAGAGCCTCCAATGTGGCATCGTTGGGAAGGACGAGTATAGAGAGGCTTCTAAAATCTCAGGGATAGGACGAATGGAGACATTACTAAGACCACTCGAGAAATTCGACGATCAATGGGATAATGATGATGACGATTGGACTAAATCTGTTTGTAGGGGTCAATATCCAGTTGTTTTTTTCTTGATAGATTTCAGCTTAGTCTGTTTTAGTCCCCTTCTATATGCTACCTACCGAGCGTAGAATTGGTTTATTTTCCAAACTATGAGGTTTGTGTTTGGAGAGTGTGGGGGACAGTAAGCCGAGAGAGAGCACAGGCTGGGGGTCCTAAACCTCATAGGCTACCCAGGGAGAGGAAGACCTAGTCTTACTTGAAGGATAAATCAGCAGAAGCATGGGAGGAGTCAGGGAACAATCATCAATGAACATAAACCATAAAACAACGATGTGGTGGGATTGGAAAGTTCCCAAGGGCTGTGGGTCATAGTGTAGAAGGAATGTAATTTTCAGACCCAAGACTTAGAAGATATGAGCTCAGTCCTAAAAAATTAGAACCAAACTAGAACAACCAAACTTTAGAATGTGCTTCTGAAGGAGGCAGGCTAGAGGGTGGGGACACAGGTGGGGAGAAGTTGACACTGTGGTGGGAGCGGTATTAGAATGTCTCAAACTACTATGAATCACGGTGTCTTAATACTTAAAAATACTAAAAAAAAAAAAAAAAAAAAAAGCTAAGAGCTCAGTCTTAAGCACATTGTTAAAACCTGCAAGTGTTTTGGTTTTTTGGTTTTCAAATGTTCTCCATAAGGTCTTTACTAGGCTGGCTCCTTACCATCCAGGACTCAGCCCAAATTAACTCAAAGAACTTTTATTTTTGTCTCTGGGCCACATCCAGTGATGCCAAGGGATTACTCTTGGCTCTGCACTCAGCAGTCACTCCTGGTGGTACCTGGGGGACCATATGGGGTGCTGGGGATCAAACCCAGGTGAACTATGTGCAAGGCAAGCACCTTCCCCACTGTACTACTGCTCCAGCTCCCTCAAGTTCTGTCCTTCCATTTCTTGCTATCAAGTAGATCCCATCAGAACGCTTCAGTATCCTCCTGACACTTTACTGCTCTCTCTGACATCAAGTTTATCAGGCTCTGCACCATGGAGCATAAACTTCCAAATGCCTACTTTGTCTCAATGTATGATGGTCACAGATTTTTGCCAATTTGGAGGTGGTGGGGCTGAGGTCTGTGTAAAAAAAGTGGGATGTGTAACCATACTTTGATACTTAAAACCCCAAAATACCTTTGACCCATTGACTATGGTGATGCTCATGCAGTGAAATTTGGTAGCTTGTACTCTTCTGGATAATCTCTAAAGCAGTCTTTCCTGGGTGATACAGCTCTGACCACACTCCCAGGCTTTGTGCAGGCCAGCGCGAGCCTTTGTTCAAGGGAGAGGTCTCTCTTTTGTTGCTTATTTCAGTGGGATGCTAATATTTTTTTCTGAAGAGTAAACAGGTCACATAAGTTTGAGAACCTCTGCTCTGGAACCTAGAACATTACATTTGACTATTTTAAGTGAACTATGCAATAGAAACTTGGGGTTGAGAGCAAACTGAAACTAATGCCTGATCTTTCTGGATTTTATTTTGGGGCTGCCCAAGTGGTGCTCTTGAAGAATCCAGGCCAACTGGGGGGTCTGTAGTTTAATTCTTGGGCCTGAGAATGTGAGGCTGGTGACTCAGGTCCTGCTGTGTTAGGGTCAGCCACTTACCAGGTCAGGTGCCTGTAAGCCCCTTCACACAACTCGCTAGGCCTGTGGGACATTTTAGCTGCATTACATTCTAGCAGAGAGATAGTAAGCAGAAATTTCAGAGTATGCTCGAAGTTGGCAGATGATTCAGAAAACAGTACTGTGTGGAGACTTAACAAGGCAGAAAAACAAAAAATGTAGTATGAGGGTTTAAAGAGATGGAGTTCTATAGTTTGAGTGGCTCACTACTTAATGTCCCTGACAGACATGAAACAAAATGAAGGGCAAGAGTGGAGGAAAGCAGCAGCTGAGAAGTTAAAAAGTAATGGTTTTTTTTTTTGGGGGGGGTGGGTGGGTGGGCACAACTTGCAGTGTCCAGGAATCAATCCTGGTGGAGTTTGGGGGACCATATGGGGTGCTGGGGATGGAATCTGCGTTGGCCAGCTGCAAGGCAAGCTACCCACTGTACTACTGCTCTAGCCCCAATTTTACTTTATTCTAAAATGAGAAACCATTTAACAATTTCATATAGAAAGTCCCTCTTTCTGCTGTTTAGAACAGGCTGCAAATGATCAAGTCTAAGAGCAAGGAGACCATAATTAGAAGGTTACTGTCAAATTCCTGAGAAGAGACATGTGGGAATCCTCAACATAGGTGGCATTATACATAGGACTGGATATATAATCACCAAGGGAATTTAGAATCTTGTCCTGACCCATTTAACCCATGACTTTAAAACAGTCCTACATGAGCTGGAGAGATAGAACAGTGGGTAGCTTGTCTTGCATGTGGTGGACCTGGGTTTGATCTCTGACACCACAGTCTCCCGACCCCACCAGGAATGACTCCTGAGAACAGAGCCAGGAGGAAGACCTGAGCACTGCAGAATGATACCCCACCAAAAGAAAATAATTAAAAATCATATGTATATTTTAAAAAAGAGAACAAAAACATCCATGGTGCCTCATATGGACAGGCTTTTTATAAAGGCTGGTAGGAAATCCCAACTTGCTTTCCAAGGACAGAATTAATGCATTTTATAATGCTTGGAAAATATATGTTGCTGTTATTAACAAATTCTCTCCATTAGCAGCATGTACTAGTTCCTGGGAATATATCCCATGGATAACATCTTGTAGCCTGAATGTCCTGAAGGCAAAGCAATGTCAATGTCTTGTTTCTTTAAAACATCCATACTCTAAAACACTGCCTGGCATGTAAGAAGCAATCAACAACATCCAAGAATCTTTGGTTACCAGAATTATAACACATTAAGACACAAAACCAAAATTATAAAAGGAAATTTATTTCAAAAGCATAAGGGAACATTTACATTTGAACAAGGTGATAAACAGGTGTCTTGCAAAACAGAACAAAACAAATCCATGGCATGGGTTTTTCATTCAAAAACAGTAAGCAAAAATAACCCAGGCTGTGCATTATTGCCTTTGGAAAGGGAACAGTGAGGTGGTAAAGGAACACAGACAACTCAGCATCAAACTTGAGAAAGCAAAGTCACATCTGCTCACCTTTGAGTTTACAAGTAGGTTTAAAATAGAAAAAAAAAAAGGAAAAGTTACAGTTAATGTTCAAATTTATATAACTAGTTTGCATATAGTTTTTGTACTTGAAATGGCTAGAGGCCACTGGCTGATCTGCCTTCAAGGTCCAGACTACCTGGTCACAATTTGCAAATGGAATTCCATGTTCCTATGTCTACAGAATCCAAGGGAGCTTAGGTTCAGCTCAAAGTCTTTTGGAATGTTCACAGATTATTGCCACCACTCCATAGGCAAGCTGACAGACTTCCTTTGCTCACTTGTATCATTTTAATCTTAAAAAAAATATTTTTCCTATTAAAATGTGCAGTAATTCTAACAAAGGGGTTTTGTTCTTTTCCCCATTGCAGAGGTTAACAGTAAGGAAGACACCTGCAGTACATTTACAAACTACTCCTCAAAAACAAAAAGTCAAACTACTACAAAACATCATCCAGGCATTGGATTTGAATGGCGAACATGGAGAGGAAAGATGAACAGAAACAGAATATAAGAAACATTCAAATGTAGAGCAAAGAGCCTATGCTACTAAAAAAATGCCCATGACATTCACCACTCCACAAACCCCCCATCTGTTGTTTTAACCTAAAGATTCTATTAGCTAACTTATACAATAATTTTGATTAATAACCTGAGAAGTTAAAAAATCTTGAAAGTGGCAAAAGCAAACCAAGAGAGCATCCCTTACTTATTGGTACACCATGTCATCACCTTTTCCAAGTTGCCCTGGTTATTAAATCCTCAAATTCTAAATTATTCTATCTCATCCTGTAGAAACCTATATGTACATCAGATTCAATATTTTGCTGTTTTTCCTACAGGGCTCTCTGAATTTATTTTTGAAAATGTAGTCTTTTGTTTATCTTTAAATAACAATAATCATGTAAGTGCAACTGACTAAAAATTCCTCACTACTGGGAGGAAAACCAATTTAACAAGTTAATTATGGATTTAGCCTCAAAAGGATAATCATTGTGTCAGACTACCCGTTCCTGGAATTTAAGCAAGTGATTTAAGTTGTGTAGTCAAGTTTTACAGCATGCATATATACATACACACATATATGCTTATGTATGTATGTAATACATACACATTTATATTTGTATAGTAAGATCCCGTATTCAAAAGTTTCTATCACAACATATGGAGAAGAGTTAAATATGCAGTGCAAAGCAACTTACCTTCTCCTAAAAATGTAATGTCATTTCTACATTTTAGAAAGCAGGTATTTTGCTCTTATGACACTAGGTAAAAATCTGCACCATTGCCTAGCAGCTTTAAAAAAACAAAACAAAACAAAACAAAAAAAAAACATTAAGATTGACTGTTAATCTTCTCCATATGTTGGGTGAAAAAAAGACACAAGGGAGAGAAAACTCAGTAACCTTTCAAAACTGATCATCTGTATCAGTTACCAGAAACGGATCGGACAGAACTGCATTACATTTCAACTCGGATAGCTCTCTAACAAACTACCACGATGTTTAAAATATTCACAAGATGAAAGTCTGAATAACGATATTGCAAAAACAAGTCAAGATTGCGGACAAAGCATCCAAAAATATCGCTGTGGTTTTACCTTGGACACAACCATGGTTTGTTACAAAAGTATATCATACATACAAAGGTATAAAGAACATTAAGTTTTTAGCTGAAGGCAGCAGTCCTTTTAAAGGGCCATCCCCGGCAATCCAATGAGTAGTAGAATTTATATTATTAAGCTCACAACAATGCTGAAGAATGTAATGGGATTCAGTAGAGTCTTCCCCGACTTCGATTTCCTCGTGCTCCCCAGCCTCGGCCACCTCTACTTCCCCTGAAGGCTCCTCTCTGCTCTAAGAAAAAGCGAACACGAATTTAGGTCTTGCTCAGGGTTTCTCAGTAAGCACAGAGGAAACAGCCCATAACCCTGCACACATGCAGTGGTAGGCCCTGTAAAAGCAGCCCCTGACATTCTTCTAATCCCTCTGAAAATTCAATCTGTGCATCAAATCAGGGCATCGTACACACTGAACTGCATCATGTTAAAGTGCTGAAACATTCAGACAATTATCTATAGGAACTCATTAAAATGGATCCCATTAAAGGTTGTTCAATGTAGCAATGTAGGATTACTACATTTCTTAATTCTTTTTTTGCTCCTCTAATAAGCAATAATAGACCGAGTATTTTATATTAAATATATCAATACATTATACTTATATACAATTATATACTCATATTAATATATGCACTTATATATTATATAGAATATATACGTATATATCCATATATACTTCTTGATTTTATTAATAAAATTTATTAAAATATAAAATAAAAACATAGAAATACTTATATTTTATACTTACTATTAATATAATGACCAAAGTCAGTTCTCAAAAGTTAGTACCATATATAAAAGATACTTAAGATCAATTTGGAAAATTAGAGACTGAAAAACATACATTTCAAAGGTAATGAATAGGAGGCCAGAAAGAGACACAGTGGGCAAGGCACTTGCCTTGTATGTGGCTGACCTGGGTTTGAACCATGATACCCCATATGGTCTCCCTGCCCAAGCACCAGGGAGTGATCCTTGGGTGCAGAGCAAAAGAGTAAGCCATGAACACTGCTGGCTATGGCACCCAAACCAAACCCAAAACCCTCCCCTAAACACCAAATAGGCAGTTTTGAGTCACGATACTCGAAATACTGAACTTAAAAATTGTAGCTATGCCAGCTTTTCTCTCTGCTTATTAGCTATAGAAGAGAACTGCCAAAAAGGTGCTTTGCTTACATACAGAATCTGGGGTACTGCTTTTATTGAAAAATCAAGTCACTTTTGTCATGATTCGAAAAATGAATCTCAGATTCATTAGTATCTTTTAGAGATTTCCAGGAAAGCTGGACTTTTCACCATATGCAATGATTCAGGAGCTTCAAACTTCTGATTTCAAAGATCAAATGTTTTCACTGAACTTTCAAACATCTTCACTGTAACAGTCTTGTTATGAGCAATGACAAGAGAACCTGGTGTTGCCATTTTTGATCTATAATGAAGGAAGTCTGAATAATTCCTACTAGTCAGTATTGCAATCCACTGTTGTAATTATGGCTAGAAATATAGCTAGTACATTTATGTGATTCATGCCATCCCCCTGCACTCTCCTCCAAGAAAAGTAAACCAACTCTTAGAAAAGTAATGAGACCTTTCCTGGTGTTAGCTAACATGTATCTGTAATGCAATGAGATTGGATTTGAAGAACTCGTGTCATAATACATCAGTTTACATATCATTCACAGGAAAGCATCATGTTTTTATCTAGTGAACACTATCAGAAAATCAGCAGTGGTCTACAAAATGTTGCAGTGACCTGTGCAGTGCTCCTGCATGTGCCCAGTGAGTGCAGTGACTCCTGCCTTCATTAAGACAGGAAAGAGAATGTGTCTGTGCAAGGAGACAGGGACTGAACTCAGATCGCCTATCTGCAATAAGGTTTGTGTTGTGCACGTCTCTTTATCAGGCATTCTCACACAGAGCAGAATTCTAAAGAAAACAAAAAGGAATTTACTTGCCCAAGATAAAATCTCAAGGGAAGATAGCATCTGTGATTCAGCTGAGATAATGCTTTGAGGTGTCACCCTATTGTCACTGGAGCAATAGGCGACATGCTGGACACAATGAAGAAATAGTCCTCCCCACTCACTAAATGCTTCTAGCAAACATGTCTATGTGAAGCGTAGCAGAGCTCTGTTCACCTCAGTTTTCAAAGAGAGGTGCATTTGCGATGTGCATTTACACAAGAGTTTAGTAATCTTCCTATGCTGAAGTTGCCTCAATGAGCATGAGTAGAAAAGCACATCTGACATCCAAAATTGCCTTTTCAAATTTTTCTTTGCTCAGAAACATTTACATAATATAAGAGGGATTCATCTTTAAAATATCGCAATTATCTTGGCAACAAATTATAGAAACTGGATATACTTCTTTGGAAATAACCATTACAGAATTAATTTCGATCAATTACAAGACCAAACATAAGCATATTTGAGTGTTACAAATTTAAACTTCATACGAAACAAGGCAAAGGATTGCTATTTTTGTCATGCTTCTTTAAAACGAACAATGAGGAAACAAACCAATTAAAGACAAACTTCTCTTGGCACTGGTGGTGCCAGCAGAGCCTGTCTTATCAGGAAGCACTCCTGGCACTGAGTGCTGAAGCTGATGAGAAAACTCTACTATGGGTAAAGAGGAACACAGGACTGCAAGTGGCACAGTCTCCCGAACCAGAGGATGCTTTAGCCTGACTCCACTTCATTTTCAATGTATACAAATGATGGGAGGATGAGTATAGGCTGGCAGACACCAGACAAGGAGAGGCAAATCATTAAAACTACACCAGGCAGAAGCCACATCCATCCCATGAGGGAGAATACTTTTTGAAGACAGAATATGAAACACCAAGAAATGAATGGTTCTTATCAACTTCCTCTTTACCCCTGTTGACTCTTCGGCATATAAGAGGCACATTTTTCTTTTTTATAGTTGTAGTGTTACACTCAATTCTGTGAGCTCATGAAAGAGGGGGTGGGGGATGAAGGGGAAAGAAATGGGATAAGCTGTTTCTATCAGTAGTTTTCCACAGCAGACCTCAAGACCTATTGGTGCTTGTCTAACAGAGCTGAAAAGAACCTCCAGGTTTATACACAAACTAACTTAGAAAAGGTACCTGAAAAAGATATAGCCTCTCATATTGCTTATGCCCAAACGGAAACGCTCACCATAATTAAAGTTGCTCAAATTGCTGCTATATTTCCCACTAGGAGGATTATAGATCTGCCTGGCATCCCTTTTTGGTCCTCCTTGCGATTTCTTGGGTGGTGAACCTGAAGTTGTATCTTCACTGGCTCTCTTTTGCCTACAACAATAAAAAGAGCAATAAAAAAAATACATTATAGCAAAGACTACTAATATCTTACTATGAGCCACACTCCAGCAGTACTCAGAGCATAATCCTGACTCTGCACTCAGGGACCATATGGGATGTTGAGTATCCACTTTACTATGGCTCTGGCTTCAACTATCAACACATTTATGATTTAGCATACTGGTTATGAAACATATGCTAAACTGAATCGAAAAAAAAGTAGCATTATGATGGTACAAATTCATTGCCTCAGTTATAGAGACTTCAGAGTTCATTTAAGAAGCTTCAAAATAATACGAAACATGTTACTTCATAGACCTTATGCAAGTGATCAAATTTTGTAAAACAAGCAGAAAGAACCTAGTTAAACTACTGAAGTATAAATAAGCCTTAAAATTCCAGGAATGTGGTCTAACACTTTATTCTGTAATTGATGAAAATCTGTATTTTAAATAATGCTTCTAATAGTCATATTTTAACATCTCAGCAACAATCACTTTAGGGGGAGTGGTGGGAAGATCCATGCAAAAGGGGGTAGGGTGGATGCTCACAGAGTAGGGCCCAGCTTTGGTACTCTCTCAGCACCACCAGGTGTAGCCCAACACAAAGCTAATAGTGGAGTCACTTAAGAACAGTTTGTATGGTGCCTCAATTCAGAGTTTCATATTTCTACATCATAAATACTTAAAGCGTTCAATATTTTTTTGAATGTATTTCTTACCCCATCTCAACCTTCTGTACAGGTTTCCAGGATAATGTTACCGTACTCTTGTACGAAGGAGGAATGTGGAAGAGATCCTGAAGAGACAAAATTAAAGATTTCTAATATATCTTTTGGTGTGCAGGCAGAAAACAGGAAGCACATCTTAAAGATTAGTTTTAAGAAAAAAAGCTTTACTTCATCCTTCCTGCTCCTGTGTTGCTGGAGACTAAAGGCTAAAGGTTACTGAAAAAAAAAAAAAGTAAACAGGGACAATTTTGTTTACAAGTTATGTCTGTTTTATTATTTTTAAGCGCTTCTGGGTTTTATTTAAAGGCCTGGAAAAACAAATTTTTCTAAATATTTACACATTTATTCCAACAATGAAAAATCCAGTTAGAGCTAAACAGTTATTACTGTGTGGTTAATGCAAATACTTGCTTATTTTCTAAACATATTTATCCTTAACCTAACATTTCATAGTACGTTTACTATAATTTTTATATGCAGGTAAAATTAGGTAAAAGAGCAATTTTAACTTTTCCCAAGTTAAAATGACCACTATGACAATGATAGATGGAAATGATCACTCTGGACACAAACTGAGTACTGAAAGGAGGTAAAGTGATATGCAAGATCACTTTATTTCAGTAACAGTATTGCAAATCACAGTGCCTAAAAGAAAAATGAGATAGACAGACAAACACAGGGCTTGAAGGAAACTGAAGGCATTGGTGGACCGGAAATGTACGCTGGTGAGGAGAATATTGTATGACTGAAACCCAATCATGAACAACTTTGTAACTATAAACTTAATGGTGATTCGATTTAAAAAAAAAAAAAAGGACTATAATAAAAATCACCTCCTGCTGCAGCCACCAAGCTCAACAATACAGATGTGGCTGCTGGGCTACACTGGTGACAGCAGGGCACAGAGAAAGTGGCTATTTCTACACTCAGTGCTCAGACCTGTGGGTGTGAAGAATGGTTTGCAGCCTCATATTCAGGATGAAAAAAAAAAAAAGAAGAACCCCCAAAACCTTTTTACCATGTATCAAATAATGTGTATCAAATAATTGCAGGGAAATTCTTTGGACAAAAATGCTTAATAAGGTTTTTGGCTATAACGACAGCATATGATATATATTTTTAGTTAAGATTTTTAGTTAAGAAAAGGACAACAGGAAGGGAAAAGGAGAAGACACCAATTTGAAACATGTTAATCTGAGGCGACGATGTGAGATTTGAGCATCTCTAAGTTGTGGCTTCATTAGAATATAAGTGAAAGTGAGCTGTGGTGAATCGGCCTAATTAGAGTAGAGAGAGTAGAACTGAAGCGACAAAGAAATGGCAAGCAAGGGCAAAGCACACACTTTCTTCTACATTTTCTAAGACAAAGAACTGACCATATCACACACTCCTCCCCCACTCAAAAAACTGTTTCGGGATATTTCAAAGCCCCCTAACACACACCAGAACTGGACTCTATTCATAACTCTTCCCCATACATCTTCCCATAGCTCCTTAAACAGGAAACTTTCTTATTGACACATATTGCATCCAGAATATCTACTAAGCATTATGGTTTACTTCTTATTTTTAAAGTATGACTTCAAAATAAGGGGGGGAGGGTTGGGGCGGCAGTGGCAAATCTGGTAGTACTCAGGGCTTACTCTTGGTTCTGTGCTCAGGGATCACTCCTGGTGGTGCCTGGGACCACATGAGGTGTTGGGGATAGAACTAAGGCTTACTGCATGCGAGGCAAGTACCTTTCTCTGACCCAGAATCTGCTAAGTTTAAAATATCCATAACATCAAAGTGTATCTTCAACTACAATATTATTAGTTCAAATAAAGTCTCACGTTTCAATACATAAATTCTCCATAAAATCTAGTGCAATTTTCTTTTCTTACCGCTTCTGTTTCTAATGCTTCCCCGCCCCCACCCCCCTTCAATCAATGTCACATTACTGCTTTCTTTGAAAAGCTGCTCTTCCTAAAGGTCTCATAAAAAAAGAATTATTCCGTGAGACTTTTATCATCTCAGTTTTAAGGTGTATCTTCGGTGCCAATTATGTCACCATGAAGCCCATGCTCTGGGTGTTATACGATTTGCCACCCCCCTAGATTGTTAACTTTTTAAATTTTTTTTTTTTTTGCCTTTTGGGTCACACCCAGCAATGCACAGGGGTCACTCCTGGCTCTTACACTCAGGAATCACTCCTGGCGGTGCTCGAGGACCATATGGGATGCTGGGAATCGAACCCGGGTCGGCTGCGTGCAAGGCAAACGCACTACCCGCTGTGCTACCGCTCCAGCCCTTTTTTTAAAAAATTTTTTTTTTAGATTGTTAACTTTAAATTAACAAACAATGGCTGCTTCCTTGTGATTCTTTTTTCTCTCATTACAGGTCTGTGTGTGTGTGTTTCAGGATAAACAAAAATGAATTATGTATAATGTAATTCTGAGTGTAGGCAATGCACAAATATAAAGATGGCCCAATAACACGAATACTAGCAGAACATAATCAGTTACATATCAGTGGCACTCAGGAGGCAGCCAAAGACCTGGAGTATATGCCTGGCCCTAACCTCACCCTGGCAATATGTAACTTACCTAGCACTATGGGGTGAAATTCTGATGTGACCAGCAATGCTGGGGGTAGTCTCACTTCAAAATAAAATGTAAGTCTGTTCCAAAGTATAGTTCCAAAGCATTGGAACAGATTTACAGAGCAAATTTGCGTGTGACTACCTTTACGCAATATTGTAAGAATTTTAAAATAAATGATTTTGGAAATAATTGATTTCAGAAATCAGTGATGTAAAAAAAAAGAAGAAAAGAAAAAGGCCAACATGGGTAGAGAGTACAGGAGTTAAAATGCTCATCTTACTTATGGCTGAGTCCAGTTTGATCTCACACTACATTTGTACAATCTCCCAGCACTGCCAGAAAGGACCCTTGATCACAGCCAGCAGTGGCTCAACATTGAAACAAACATCTGGAATACAATAGCATTTCCCCTTAAGCAGCACTATTACAAATCCAAAGGTGTATGGAAACCCTGACAAACTCTTGAAGACTCAGCGGGTGAGACTGGGTAAAGAGGGAAACTTACCTTGATTAAAACATTGATATTATTTGTTATTTTCAATGCAACAACTTTAATCTTGTTCTGCAAAAAAGGAAAACAAAAATGTAAGATGCCAATAACTTTTAGGATGCATATTCTATTGCTATACAGAACTAGAATACTTTAGGATCTTTTTGTGTTTATGTGTGTGTGTTGGGGACATCATCTTGTTGTGCTCAGGGATTACTCCTTGTAGGATCTGGGGACCAAATAGGGCACAGGGATCAAAACCGGCTTGGCCATGTGCAAGGAAAGTACCTCTGTACTCTCTCCAACTCCTCAGGATGACTTCTACAGCTAGAGAATTTTTTGATTAACATTTATAGAAAAATGCTTATTCCTTGAAATGCTTATTTCTTGACTTACAATGAGCTCACACAGAAAAAAAATCTTTGTTTCACCGATGGTGAAATTGTTTAAAAGCAATCAGTTTAAGTTATAGGAAGACATAATAAAACATAATAAAACAGTATGACCAGGGTAAGGACTGAATTAAGAGCCGAGTCCAGGAAAACCCCCAAATTAAACACACATAGTTGTTTCCAACATACAAAACTAATACTCCTTCCCCCCCCCAGCATAAGTTAATTTTAGGCTTTAGAAAGAGAAAATTAAAATATCACAACTACCAATCAAATATTGAAACAAAATATATCACTAATGAGACTCAAGTGGAAATGTAAATATATTAAAGAGATTTCAAGACACTTCAACAATATTAATGATTCAGAAGTAAGCTGGTGATTTAGTGTCTTACAACACAGACCTGTCATCACCATCTTAGAGTGGACTGCCACAAGTCACTGTATGAAGTCAACCTGATTTTAATAGATGACAGCTAATGAAAAATTTCCTTACAACATGTTACGAGTGTTCTTACCTCTTCTGTTTTTAAGGCCTCCCCCGTTTTACCCTGGAGAGCCAGGCGAAGTTGTCTAATATAAACTTGTAGGCCCCGTGCAAAGTACTGCAGCCTAAAAGAAAGTACTGTTATTAGAAAATAATCAATTTTGCTTTAAACTCAACACATCTTTTCTTTTTTTGATGGGGGGAAGGGCATTAGGGTCAACTCTAATGGCGCTCAGGGGACTATGCAGTTGCAGGGATTAAACCGAGCCTCCTGTTCACAGAGCATGCTATGCGCTATCTCTCCAGCCCTACAATGAAAAATATCTTACAACTAAATGAACATTACGATTAAAGAATACTTTTTGGGGGAGAACTTCCCAAAATCATTAATTTATGATCACAAGAGATGTACAATTAGGTGAAGTAAAGATTAATTACTAAGATTTTCTTTATTTGAAAATCTGAATTAACCTGCTGAAAAATTCAGGTATGTGGGTTTTGTGACAGAAGTCTTCAGGCTTTCTTGGAGCTGGGATGGGCTACCTCCATTTTCCCTGTACTTCTGGAAACCGTGAAAGTCATGCACACCCCAAAGTTGCCACCCAGTTAAGAATTTAACTCCAGCTATATATCACTCCATTAAAAATTCTGGCTTTCCTTGGAAGGTGCAGCCGCATTTTCAGCCATGTGACATCTCAAACTCTCTACCACACAGAGAGCACACCAGACTGGATGGGATGTCATGTAGAAGACAACCAATCTCAATTAAAAATATATAAACACAGAAAGCTTAACATGTAACATTTTAGTAATCTCTTAAATAAGGACTGAATGGCTCCATGATGATATATAACAATTTTCTCTAACTTTTTTCCTAAGGAAACATTTTTGATCGTTATGTTAGCAAATTATGGATAACAAGCTATGTAAAATAAATTACTGAGGGGCTGCTATGGGGCAGCCTTAAGGGGGGTTGGGAAAACTGAAGACAATGGTGGAGGGACGGTGTTATGGTGGTGGGATTGGTGTTGGAATACTGAATGCCTGTAAATCATTATCATGAACAACTCTGTAAATCACAGTGTTTTATATATATAGTGTAAGGGGAAAATTTACATATGTAGGCATTACCTATTTCATGTCAACTACAAAATTTATTAACACAGAATTGCTTTAAAAGTTTTATTAATGATAGGTGGTCTCATGACAATTATCATGAGATTCAAGTATAAAATAAAATTTAATGTAATATACTTTAGATTCCAGAGTTGAAAACGTATATATGTAAATAAGAACAGGCATTTTATATTGTATTAAATGGTTTTAATTTTCTATTCATATAGGCCAAATCATATTGACTTATACCAATAATTGACTCTCACTGATTTATTTTCTGATCATAAAGTACATTATAGGGGATGCTATCTATTTGCCAGTTCTTAAAAAGTTTTGTTGTGATAAGCAATGTAAAGTAAATATGTTATGTGCCAAAGGGGTATAAGTTGAGATTGGGAGAAAAACTGGGGATATTGGTGGAAGAAAGGTCACACTGGTGGTGTTGGAACATTAAATGCTTGAAATAACTGTATAATGAACAATGTTGTAAATCACGGTATTTTTAATAAAAATTAATTTTAAAAAATGGATGAGAATTTATTAAAGTCAATACAAAGCAACTTTATGAAAACATGCTTGTATTGATTTCTCCAGTGCTGAGGTTCTCCAGCAAGACTGTCTTAATAATAGCCACTAGAGTGTACTTAGTGCTAAGTACTAGCAATTGTACTTGGAAAGCTCAGAGCGTTCCATTCTTTCTCATTTATTTCTCATAACTCTGTGAAACAGGTGCTATTGTCAATAAACAACAATAAACAATAAAGATCTGTGAGGGAGTGTTAGAGCGGTTAGGGAACCTGCCCAACACTTAAGTGTGGAAAACTAGAGCACATTTTCCAGGAAGTTTATTATCCCCTATGGATGTTATTTCATAGCTATCATATATGTGTATCTGTTCTTGTTCGTGGATTTTCCGTTCTGCTCAGCAAGGCTATATAGCATGATGGGGAGAAAGTTCTTATGAAACAAAAAATAACACCAAAACCCTGGGCAAGATTCAAGGAAACTATCACTTTTACCACTTTGGTGATACATCACCTGATTTTGAAATCTTTGAGTTTTTCTGCATTCAGTTTGGCTGTTAAGAAATCTGGAAGTTTCCGTCCCAACTGGTGGAAGCTGTACAACAAACATTCAACGTAACTGAACTGCAGCTTGGGTTCCTCGTTGCCCGCATTTTCTCCATTTTCTGCTTCTTCTGGAGGAAGAGGCATGTATTCCTAAGAGACAGAAATAATGACATTTGCAACCCGCTCTCAATATTCTAACTCTAAACATATACTTAAGCACATCCTAGGGCATGCTTTTAAGAGACAATGCATTAAATACTACCAAGACCAGAAATTTATGGTAAGGCATCTCTTTTATCTACTGGAATCAATAACGTGGCACATGAACCCTCCCATCAACCTGTGTTACGGTTTTTGTTGCTGCTACGAAAAACGTCAATGGAAGTAGCTAACATTTACTATATCTATATATCTATATATCTATATATATATACACACACACGTGTGTATATGTATATATATATATATATATGTGTGTGTGTGTGTGTATACACACACACACAGAGAAAAGGGAACAAAAGTTCTGACAACTCAGGAAGTCAAGATTCAATATATGTTTGATATCAAAGTCTTAACCAACATGACATGAACTCCCAAACAACTTTTTCCCCTTTTTGGTCTTTGAGCCACACCTGTAGATGCTTAGAGTTACTCCTGGCTCTGTACTCAGGAATCACTCCTAGCAGTGCTCAGGTGACCATGAAGTGCTGGGGATTGAACCTAAGCACCCGACCTGGAGGCTCTGGCCTCCCGAAATAACTGTTTCATTCCCATGGCCTTGCTGTGTTGCTGCTGCAGACTGAAGGTCACACAGGCCAGGCTATAGGACTTGAACACTTGGCTGTGGCCTACTGGAACTCACACACTTTGCTGTGGCACCTGGGATCCCAAACAGCAGAGTTGCGGCCATCACTGCCCAAAGATATGGGTTGGAGCCAAGCTCACTATGGGGCCTTACAGTCCTCAGGCTTGCAGGGAAGGTGCTTGCTATTCTGGGCTCTGACTTTAAAGTTATTTCTGAGCACTCCACTTGGAACCACCTGTACCCAGGTCAGGATGCATAACTTCGTAACTTTATGGCATTCCTCCCCCCCAGTGCCTTAGAACTAGCACCAACCCTCAGCAAAATACTTCCACTTTATAAGACTTTGTTACTGAGCATGGATCCAGACTGTGTAAACAATGCTATGACACACTCCTAGTGGCTATTAGGAGTCTGCAGAACAACAGATGCTCGATGACTCCTAGTGAATGCTCTGAACCTGATTCCTAGCTCAACAAAGATCACTTGATTCTGAAAACAATTTTTATGGAATGAATTATTTCTCTATAATTAAGACTTAAGTGGCCATTTGTTCAAGCTATTTGACCTTAGGAATAGGCCTGCTTCATGCCATGACACAAATGAAAACATATCTTGAAAAAGGAATAGCAGAATAATCTGTAACAGGAATCTCCTATACTCTATGCAAAGCAACAATAACAGATGAAATGCCCAAGATGAAAACATTTAAGAAAGGGAAGCGGGGGTAGGAGGTGGGGCAGAGGTTAAGGCACTTGCCTTGTTTCCCACCAACTCTGCTTGGAATCCCCAGTATCACATATCCAAGATCCTACTGGGGTCACTCCTGACCACTGTACCAGGAATAGCCCCTGAACACCACTGGATATGGTCTAATAATCAAAAATAAAGACAAGGACCAAAGTGGTCGTACAGAGGGTAGGGCTTTTGCCATGCATGCAGCCAACCTCCATTCTATCCCAGGCATCCCATATGGTTCCCTGAGTACCACCAGGAGTGATTCCTGAGTGCAGAGCTAGAAGTAACCCCAAAGCACTGCCAGGTGTGGCCCCAAAACAAAAACAAATACAGACCCCTGGTCTAAGCAGTTAACACCACTTGTTTGAAATCTAGTTTCACATAATACAGAAATTAGTACTAGAGTTAAGACTTTGGGATTCTATATTGATTAGGGAAGAAGAAAAGACAACATTTTTATTTTTTTGTTTTTGCTTTTTGGGTCACACTCGGAGATGCACAGGGATGCACAGGGATTACTCCTGGCTCATGCACTCAGGAATTACTCCTGGGGACCATATAAGATGCTGGGATCGAACCCAGGCCGGTCTTGTGCAAGGCAAATGCCCTATCTGCTGTGCTATCGCTCTAGCCCCAATAGACAACTTTCTTACCAATAACTTATCAAAGAGTTTCCTTAAGTTTGTTTCTAGTTTTTCCATGTCTCCACAAAATGAGCTCATCTCCGCCAAAAGTTTCAATACCTAAAAAAAACAATTCATGATTATTAGCAAAATCTTTTCTAAATGAATAAGTAGTGACTATAAATTAAGAATGATTTTAAAACTAGTCATTTTTTAATTATGCTTTTCTAGAGTCATGTTTGTGCGGGAGATGCAGCCCTATAGCTTACTATGAGGAAACGAAGGTCAGAGGCATTATGTGACTTGGCAAAAGTCCCAATGCATGTACATGGTAGGCTGACCCCTAAGCCCTAGATCTCAAGCTTGAGAGAAAAGAATCCACAGGACACTCTACTATGGGTGAGTCATGGACTGCAGCCAGAGGGGCAGTACAAGTATTAAGAACATGCAGCTAACTCAGTTTGATTCCTGGTATCACGTGATTTCCCAAGCATTGCTTGGTGCAGCCCTGAAGGATCCTGAGCACTGGCAGGTGGTGCTGGTAGATCCCCACCTCCCGCTCCCCCTCCCCCCCATGCTCCTCGAAACCACAGGCCATAGGCAATGCTACATCCCTGGGCCTTGGCACTGAACCACCAAAAGGGCTGACTAGGGATCACTGGGGAGTCCCATTCTGAGCACAGCTTGGGAGATAGCCCTCATGTCCACAATTAATGTACTAAGAGACACAGAGAAGAAGTAATAAAAATGTTATTATTTAGTAATAGAGGAAGAAATGATTTAAAATATTATTTAGTAACATTTTTGGTGGGCCTCATTGCTATTGAATTTATTCTCAGACACTAACTCAATGCTTTGGTAATTAACAGCTCTTAAAATTAACTTCCTGTTTCAAAAGCCAAACCAAGATGTTTGGAGCAAAGTACAATCTGTGTCCTGGAGATGCGACGCTACTCCATGAACTAGGAGGGACATGGTACACACAATTCCATATTTCAGTCTAATCAAAGATTAATTCTGTGCCTTTCACAGTCAAGCTCTGCACCAGATGCTGGGAATAGAGATGAATCAGACTCAACATGGGGAGGCAGACAAATGGAAAGTATTGGACATGCTGTGAAAATATGTGTCTGTGTATTACACTTTTTTGTTTTTTGTTTTTGAGCCACACCCAGAGGTACCTCAGGACTTATTCCTGGTGGCATTCAGGGAATCACATGTGGTATAGAGGATCGAACCTGGGTCAGTGTGTGCAAAGCAAGCGACTTTTCTGCTGTACTATCTCTCTGGCTCCTATGTTTTAATTTCAATTAAATCTAGGGTTCTGCTGGTTATTAAGAGTGGCACTATGATGAAATAACGATTTTAAAATACTGAGACTATGAAAATGAACACTGACTATAAGCAAGAACCATAGCAGTGCTTTCTCATCTATTTGCTAAATCTATAAAGCATTGGAATGCCTTTTCAAGGCTAAGAGCAGAAAATTTTGCCTTACCTCCAACTGTATATCAAGACCCTCCACTGGGGTAGTCAAGGAACTGAGGTTAGGAAGAACGTGCTCACAGAAATAAGTCACAAACTTTGTGGAATGCACATTTTTCTGTAAAAATCCAAAGAATACTGAGTTGTAAAAAAAAAAGAAGAAAAAAAGAAAAAAGAAAAAAATCTCAAATAGCAGAATGTCATTCAACAAACACTGAGTACCACAACAAATAAATACTAAGTACCACAAAACCAAGTAGAGGTTACAAGTACAAGTGCTTACCCCAGGAAGAATACACTTAGGTACAAAGTAATCTGGAACACCAGGATACCTATCCATTTCTGAGCTCCTTCTTGATTCTAAGGCCAAATTTTGGTGGAGATTTTAGCAATGGCTTATGTGTTTGCTTTTGGGCCACACCAGGTGATGCTCAGAGCTTAATCCTGGTGGTAATGAGGGGACCATATGTGGTGCCTGGAATTGAATCCATACCAACCATGCCAATGTACTATCTATCTGGTCCTGGAAATTTCAGTACTGAATGTCAGGCTATTCATTTCTCAAAAAGGATAGATTCTTGGGCTGGAGACAGAGTACAAAGACTCAGGAACTTGCCCAGCACAAAGCTACAGCTGCCATGCTAGTTCAAATCCTGGCATCACGTATAGCTCTTTCAGCACCACCAGGAGTGGCCACCAAGCACAAAGCCAAGTGCAACCTATCCCCCCCACACCCACCGTTCCTGCCCCCACAAAACCTACTTCTTTAAATTGTTTTTCAAACTATGCTATGCACACCACTGAAGACTTGCAGCCAACGGAACAAAGCAAGAGGTGGAACATTTACCCAGAAATTTTTTTTCAGGATTAAAAAAGGAAAAAAAGAAAAGCTGATTACTCAATCAAGAATCTCAGATTCAGTATTATAATAATATAATACAACACAGGGCTGGACCAGAAGACAGTACAGTGGGCAGGGCGCCTGCCTTGCATGTGGCTGTCTCAGGTGTGATCTCCAGCATCCCACACATATAGTTCCCCGATCAAAGCCAGAAGTAATTCCTGAGCACAGAGCCAGAAGTAAGCCTTGAGCACTGCCAAGTGCGGCATAAAAAGTCAAGACTTTAAAGAAATTTCTTCCAGCTTTAGGCCAGTGTTTCTCAGCCTTTTACTAACAATGGTCCCCTGCCTCCTGGCCTTGTTTCCTTCCGTGGTGCCCCTGTGCTACTACAGTTGGCATCAGTAATGTGCATGGTCCATGTACACCTATGATCCCCTTGGAATATCAGGGACAATATGAACCCCAGTTGAGAATAGTTCTAACCAACCACACGCAGGGTTCCAAAGAGTAAAAATTATTTACTATTTCCCTAGGAAAATTTGCAATCCTTCAAGCTAGCTAGTAGTTGTAAGAACATAAGCTCACAGGGTAATAAAATTACCAGTTTTGTCATACAATAAACTCACAGAAAAAAGAGGAACTGCCTGTCGCGTGCACTGCAGGAGTCTGTCCACACAGTCAGGGTCTGAGGGATTGAAGGTTTGTTCTAAGTCGGCCTGCTCAGCCACCAACTCTACAAGCTGCTGCCTTCCACTCACAGTCTGGAGGCTTTTCAACCCGGACAGGATCTTCATGAAAAGGACAAATTCTTCACCAGTCACATCTTCTAGAACCTGGCAAGAGACAAGGAATTCAGAATTGCATCGCTGTCACTTGCACAGCAAGGAAGAATCAAGAGAAAGACGAAGCAGAGCCAATTCCCGTGGGCGTGTGATGGACGTTTCTGACCCACAGCTGAGAAGACCACCTCAAGCTAATGCCAGCCAGTTTCTCAGCATGCAGCACACTGTCTCAAAGAAGACACTTGCAAAAAACACAGGAAGGCATATATGCTTCTTGAAAACTTTATGTTTTATATCTAAAGCACAGATCCAGGATATAAATATAGGGTATAAAAGCTGCTTTACAATTTCAGGGAGTTTGGCTAAGGATAAATATTTAGCAAGGTTCTTTCAGAGGAGGTGGTGATAGCAAAAAAAAAAAAAAATTTTTTTTTTTTTTTTTTAGTGAACTAAGGGCAGAGGAGTCTGGTAGGTGCTGGGGGAAGGGGAGATGCACTGTGGGGGACTGAACCCACCATTTGGGGTTCTCCATGCCCTTAACCCACTGACCTCTGTCTAGCTCCCTACCCATGGCCTTTTCCATATTGACCCGAACTATATCCCTAGCTCCAATATCCTGTATTTAAAAGCAGCCTCAGATGAAATGGAAACAAGATACCACACAAATCTTATTTTAAGTGGTTTATGCTTGGGAGGAACTGTCTTTCTGTTGACTAAAGAACAAGCAATCATACCATATTCTACCAGAGAAACTTGCTGGACATAGGAGTAATGTGCCGAAATGCCCACTGGGAGAATTTCCTTTCTCACTCACTGAAAAAAAAAAATTAACCAGCAAGAAGGGTGGGAGGAGAAAGTTCAATATGGCTAAGTGCAATGCAAAGATTGCAGGAGGTCTGGTACTGCAAAAATCCCCTGAGCACTGCTAGGAGGGATCCCTTGAAGGTAGAGGTGGGCTTAGTCCCCAGGCAGTACTAAATGTGGCACCAAAATCAAGGAAGAAAAAGAAAAAAATCTTAATCAGCAAATAAAATGGTGCTTATAGAAAAATCTAAATTTTCCTCAGCATATATTAAAAATCCCCAAATTTTGGTACTGAAACATTGTGATATATTCTGAGAATCTTAGCATTTGTAGCTGGTCTAGATGCTGACAATAAAGACAAACAGTTTGGGGCCTATAGTGTCACTGGGACAGGATGAAAAAATTTGGTCATTTCAATGTAGTTTCATTTTGAAACAATCCAGAATGACACTAGAAAACATTCTAAAATCAGGAAGAGAGGTGGAAATCAGAAAAATTAACTGAAAAAACTGAGTTCCAGTCTTGAGCAATGGAGAGCATCGCAGAGAACTTATTTATTATTATTTTTTTTTGAGAGGCAGGGGAGTTGGGGAGCATGCCCATTAGTACCCAGGGGCTTCTCCTGGCTCTGTACTCAGGGATCATCCCTAGTGGTTGTGGAGGACCATCAGGAATTGAACCATGTTGGCTGCACGCAAGGCAAGCACTTTATACCCTGTACTTACTTTTGTACCTCTCAAGAGGATTTCTTTCTTCTTTTTTTTTTTTAAGTGTGTGTGTGTGGGGGGGGGGCAGGGCAGCACACAGACTCAGCTGTGCTCAGGACTTACTTCTGGAGGAGATTGGGGACCATATATGGTGCTGGAGATAAAACCCAGATCGGTCCCATGCAAGGCAAGTTCCTCCCCGTAGTACTACCTTTCCAGTCCCTCAGAGGATTTAAATGAGATCACATCCCTTTAAATTAACATTATGATTTGTTATCATAAAAGGAAAAAATGAAAGCCCTCCAGGGGTCGCTAAGGTTTTATTATTTACATAGGGGAGACATATGGCACTAATGAATATTGCTGACTTCGAATACATCTGTTTCAGAAAAGTTCTACTAAATGAAGACCACAGTTTACCTTTTTAGATTCAGTCAGGATAAGTTCTTCTACTTCCTTTGTTAAGACTTCATCTGGTAAAGTTTTAAGTTTTGTAGAAAGAAATTTGATTGCTCGTTCTCTAACAATGTCCTCTCCCTGAAGAATTTGGCTAAACAAGCCACCTAAGGTCCCTGCAAAACAAACCATTGTGCCGTAAGTAAATTCTGCTTTCTGAGCTTAACTCCAATTAGAGTACTTCTTGCCACGTGAATTAACATTCCAATAAGCATTAAATTGATCACTTCTAGAGCCCCAGCCATATGAAAGATTACATGTTTTGCTTATGGATTCAGAATCAGTTTAAGTGCTGACTTTTCCTTTTGAAAATTACTGATAGTTAATAAATAATATTAACTATTTTGGTAATTACTGATATTAGCTAAACCCAGGTATTCTACTGACAAATTTTAGTTTTGGGGCCACACCTGTTGGTGTTTGGGGACCATGCGGTGCTGGGATCAAACCCAGGTCTCCAAGATGCACACCACGAGCTCAGTCTGCAGAGGTACTGCTCTGGCTACTAGACCCAGGATTTCCCCAACAGACTTCTACTGGAAAGTTTGAACAGTCTTTGTGACTCTGTCTGTTCTTTGAGTCACAAATACCTTGGCCGGAGCAGCAAAATACCTTGCAGGAAATACTAAAACCACTGGGCGAATCCCTGACATTATCCTCATCTGTAACACCGAGCCCCCCCCAATTTTCAGCTTTCAGACACAATGTGGAACAAGCAGCCTTACCTTTTGCATCCATCTTAAATATACTTAACAGGGCATTGTTCACTAAGTTAAATTCTGCCGAGTCATCTAGATAAAATGAAAATATAAAATAAAATTGACTTCATTTTCATATCAGATTTAATAATTCTCACAGATTGCATAGAAAAGACATAATTAAGCATTTCTCTCTCTCTCTCTCTCTCTCTCTCAAAAAAAAAAAAAACCCAAAAAACCCCAAGAAAATATAACCTTTCTTTGGGGGGGAGGTGGGAAGAGGAAGGGAGGGAGTCACACCTAATAGTGCTCAGGACTCTGGCAGGGCCCAGCAATCAATTCTAGCAGTACTTGGGAGACCATTTGCAGTGCTGGGGAGTGAACCAGGGCTGGCATGTTGTGCAAGGCAAGCCCTGTAACCATCCAGCCTCACAACTTCTTTATTAGAACCTATGGTATATTAGAACCTTCTATATTAGAACCTGGTTTGAAGATCAGAGGGGCAGTATAGCTAGTGTGGCTCTTGCATTGCATGTAGTCCACCTGGTTTTGATCCCAGGCTTTCCAAATGGTCACACGCCCCCCACCCCCAACAAAGCACCACCAGGAGTAAGCCCTTTGGGCAAGGCGAGGGCCCTTATATGCTTCTGGAGATTGAATCCAGGTCAGCCACGTGCAAGGAAGAGCCTTACCCACAGTACTAGCTCTCTGGCCCCTTCCTGAGAGTTTTTGTTAAGAAGGTATAAGTGACTAGGGTAAGAGGAAGAATAACAGTCCATGAAAATTTCCGAAGAAACTTGTCATGAACAGCATCAAAAAACTGAAACAACACTAGGAATTGGCCATGAATCACTAAGCTAGTACTGAATACAAAGAATTCCATCACAGATAGCACTTTGAGAGAAAAACTATTAAAAACCAAAATTGTACCTATATGAAAGGGAAGTTATAGTTACAAAATAAGAGTCCTTACCTGTTTGTAAAAGTTGGGTTAGTATATCAGCCACACGGGGAAGATTTTCTCCAGTGGCAAATTGAGGCAATTCCTTAATTGCTTGCCGTCGAATCTGGATATGATTTCAAAGAAAAAACAGCTAAATACTAATATCACTAAAAACAACAAACCTAACCTTTAACAAAAGCTGAACTAAAAAAGTGATAATCAGGGGCAAATGGCTACAAAAATATAAAGTGTGAGATTTTTAACAGTTGTGAAAATAACTTGCTCTAATAGTCTTCACAGAATAATACTAGGGGGGATGAAATACATTTAAATACAATTATCCAACTGGAGTTGACAGTTTTGAATAATCAATAAAGACTTACATGATCAAAAAAATGTTGGTCATTTGCAACTATTGGCATTCTCACTAACTTTGGGCTTAAAATAGTATCCTTTAAGAACAGCTGTAGTGGCAATGTCATATCTAGTTAACTACTTATTTTATTTTTTTTTGGCTTTTCAGGTCACACCTGGCGATGCACAGGGGTTACTCCTGGCTCTGCACTCAGAATTACTCCTGGCAGTGCTGGGGGACCATATGGGATGCTTGGAATCAAACCCGGGATGGCTGTGTGCAAGGCAAATGCCCTACCCGCTGTTCTATCGCTCTGGCCCCCATTAACTATTTACTTTAAAACAAAACAAAAACTACTTTAGAACTCCCTGTACTGACGACTTAATACAACATAGCTGAGTCACATGCACCTAAGCACTTAATTCAAATACATGGTCCTGGCTTACTGAATGTAAGCATTTATGGGAAGTTCTGTCTAGCAAATTTTGCAAGAACTGCTGGCAATCCACTAACTTCATCTGAAAGGCTAGGCGTTGACAGCTGTGAATTCTTAGGAACCTGTCTGTACCAGCAACCTGAAATGCTAACAGTTAATTTGGGTTCAAGGAAAATCATTTCTTATCAAGTAATCATACAGCAAGTTATACTTCTGCTATGCAAAATATTTAGTGGGTGATAAAATGGTGTTTTATGATATAAAACTATTTTATTTGGGGAGGAGGGTCTGTGGCTTTTGGGCCATATTCAGCAATATGCAGGGGCTATTCCTGACTTTGTCCTTAAGGGTTACCTTTTTTTTTTCCTTTCGGGTTACAACCATCAATGCACAGGGGTTACTCCTGGCTCATGAACTTAGGAATTACTCCTGGCAGTGCTCGAGGGACCATATGGGATGCTGGGAATCAAACCCGGGACGGCCGTGTGCAAGGTGAATGCCCTACCCGCTGTGCTATCACTCCAGCCCCCAATGGTTACCCTTAAGGACAGTGGTGCCTGAGAACTATATGCGGTGCAGGGGATGAAACGGGGTTGGCCTCATGTAAAGCAAGCATCTGAACTCCTTTACTATCTCTCCGGCCCTGATTATTTAATCTATTTATTTGTGACTGAATATTTCCCACATTTAAAAAGTGATGTGAGAGCTAATGCATTTACTCTAATGTCAATTTAACCCTAAACTAGGCACACTATAGTATTTTACTGTGCACTGATGCAACTGGTACTATAATCCTGTTTTGCTACTTGCAGAAAATGTGCACAAATGGTAAGAGAAACATCTGAGAGCTTTTTGTAAGTGTCACTCATAAACTCACCGACACATCTTCATCCTCACAGAGGTCTAACTGTGCATTGATAGCAGAATCGGCCAGTTCTGGAAAATGCTTAAAGAATTTTGGAATAAACTGAGCCGCTAATCTTTTCTCCTTAGTACCACCTTTCACACCATCCAGGATCACTTGATAGGCATCTTTATGCTGAAAGAAAGAATTGAACAGAAAATAAACATAACAGAAGGACAGGAACTGAAACAAAGTTGTTTGGGTTGGATTTATACCAGTAAGATGTAACACTGGCTGAGAAGTGAGGCTATTTTTGGAGTTTCACTCCTTAAATTGAACACCTATCTTTTTACCATCTGATCTCCTGTTCCTCATTATAAAAAAAAAAAAAAAAGATGTATCTACACCAAGAGACAGTTCAACAAGAGGAATCTGTGCTTGGCACGCAGAAGGTTCAAGGACAATCCCCAAGCACAACAGAAGGTTCAAGGACAATCCCCAAGCACAACGTGGAGTCGCTCCTAAACACTCTCAGTCGTGGCTCGAACAGCAAAGTGCTGATGCAGTAATAGTTCCCCATTCCATTGATCACTGACCCTAGCTCTCAAGACTTAAAATATTATGACGAACACTGCAAAATTCTCAAAGCAAATAAAAATATTTGTTTCCTAAAGTATGTTGATGGTGGGAAGGATACACCCTGAAACCAACAATTAAGGCCAAAAGTTTTGGCCTTAAAGTTTTGGGCACATCTGAACATGTGTCAGTGGTGCTCTGTTCGAAATGGCTAGCCAAAGTGGGAGCAGCATTCAGAGGTGCCCTCCTTGGCTCTGTGGCACCCAGGGCCTCACTAATTAAAAGAAAGAGCACGTGTACTGCCAGAGTTATGCCCTCTGCTCAATGTTCATGTGTTTCCTTTTGTAATAATGCAGAAACATATTTCCTCAGATACTCGTATTATTCTACCACTCAGAGCCCAGCAAGCTACGGAGAGTATCCCGCCTACACAGCAGAGCCTGGCAAGCTACCGTGGCGTATTTGATATGCCAAAAAGAGTAACAACTAGTCTCACAATGGAGATGTTACCGGTGCCACCTCGAGCAAATCAATGAGCAACGGGATGACAGTGACAGTGACTCGTATTATACTACCCCCACCTTTTGCCTCCCATACCTCGCAAGCTGGAGAACAGTAACATCAAGATTACAGAAACACCTTTTGTAGGTTTTTCTGTGGTCTTGATAGTAAAGTGTGTAATCACTGGATTATCTTAAAATTATCATGAGATGTGGGGATGTAGCCAAGTGGTGGAACACTTGCTGTGCAGGTGTGAGGCCCTGTGAGGCCCTGGGTTTGACTCCCAGAATAACATAGAAATGATAATGGTGACACTAATTTTAGTTTTTTAGCAAAGCACAGTTTTTAGTCTGTATAAGTTAATGCCATCACTGTATCACTGTCATCCCCTTGCTCATCGATTTGCTCGAGCGGCACACCCTAGTAGCACAGTAGCATAGTCCAGTAGCACAGTAGCACAGTCCAGTAGCACATATATCTACATATCAAATATCTACATATCAAAAGTCCTTTCTGAAGGCCTATCAGCTGTAGGGTGAAAATATCACCTAGGGGTGTTTCTCCTCTCCTTAGTCCAATAACTTAACTTACAATTCTACTGCTTAATATACTTAATTCTACTTTTTTTTTTTTTTGGTTTTTGGGTCACACCCGGCGATGCACAGGGGTTACTCCTGGCTCTTCACTCAGGAATTACCCCTGGCGGTGCTCAGGGGACCATATGGGATGCTGGGATTAGAACCCGGGTCGGCCGAGTGCAAGGCAAACGCCCTACCCGCTGTGCTATCGCTTCAGCCCCTACTTCTTAATATTAGTTATTTTTATATGGACATAGTAAGAGATACATTAAGTAGGGTGGCCCTCCTGGGGACATCTCACTATAGATCTCAGACTACAGTGCTCAGGCCAGATTAATTTTTCCTAACTCTAGCAGGGTCCTAATCCAGTTGTTAGTTTTTAGATCATGACAGAATTTGTCTATGACCATGCTCTTATTTTAGTTGAGTATTGTGGCACTCTTGCCTGGCCCATTTCGATGCCAGGGTAGCTCACAGCTTGCTCTGGGTCCATGTAGTCCCTTGTTGGGACCCTGCTTCTGGGGTTTTTCAAATAAGGGCAACTGAGGCTTAAGTCAAGAGAACAGATGCCCAGGAATGAATGTCATTAGGAGTCAATTAACTCCCAAGTTACAAAAAGCATAGCTTAACTATCTTCTTGTGTCTATACAAAAAGGGCACTGCTCTGAATTAACTATGCAAAGGACTTAAGAGGAGAAAAGTAATATTTACAAATAAGATTCTGATTAGGAGATAAAGGTGATTGACCATTGGGAAAGCAGAGCACAAAGAGGTTACAAATAAACAGAGAAATGGGAGCACTGTGATGGGAGTAACCCAATAAACCTAAGCTCCCTGTGGCAAGGCAGAAAAGACAAACCAATGTTATCCTACAAATACTAGGTTTAGTACAAATAAAATAAAGCAGGATGCAAAGCCATATAGGTCCAATAAGCTCTCAAGTAAATACACTTATGTTTTTCAACCAGAAGATGTTCAGTGTATCAAAGGTCTATGGTCACAGTCATGCATTTCAAAGTACAGGGTTTAATAAAATCCACACAATGATCTGATTACGTTTAAAGTCCACAGCTATCAACCCATTTAATAAACACACACTCTACAAAAAAACAAATTCTATCAACTCAACTATACCATCTTAAATATTCTAAATGTAACACTAACTCCTAAAATAACAACAAAAAAATTATGAATATGGTTTGCTTCCTCTTGTAAAGAGGTGAAACTTAGTATTCTAGAGGTAGGAATGTAAAAGTACACTTCAGTGCCAATATTTGACAAAACACAGCTGACTTCCTGACTGCTCTCCATTCCTGTAATTTGGCCCCAAAACTTCAGGTGGACATCATAAAATCAAAGTGCTAGATATCACAAACCAATTTCCTTTATCTCAGGCTTTAAGCTTTACTCATTAGCTTAAAGCTAATACGCATTTGAAGAAACCCCTGACATTTCCAATATTAAAGACTTTCCAGTTGAGTACAAAAGAGAGTAGAGTGGGTAATACCTCTAGCATCACAAAAGGGTCCTCCAAGAAGCAGCAGGAGCGATCCCTGAGCAGAGCCAAGAGTGAGCCCTGAGCACAGCAGGATGTGGCTCAAAACACAAAACAAAACAAAGAATCCTTACTTTAAACAACTTACCCTCCAACCAAGGGGGCGTGGGGAATATGGACTAGAATAAAAGTTATTTTATTATTAGCCATTTATTAAAATCCCTCTGTGGACTCTGTGTTCTGCACATGTATCAGTAACTTGTGTTAGGTGTTACCATGATCTGTTTTCAGATCTGAACAGCAGAGATAGTTCAAGGACTGCTGCGCATGCGGGAGCCCTAGGTTTAATCCCTGGCACCCGCATGGTCCCTGGAGAACGGAAGCAGAATCAGACCTTTCCTCCATCCCAGCATTGCAGGGTGTGGCCCCAAAACAAACAAAAGCAGTAAGAAAGCCATGACTCAGAGAAGTGAAATCATTTATCTAGAGCTACACAGCTAGCAGAACCAGGGAGGAGAGAGTAGAGAGGAGAGACAGGGAGACATGGAGGGAAGAGAGAGAGGGAGAGATCTGGGAGGGCCAAGATGATGGAAAAGGGAGTAATCTCAGTGCTCCTAGGACCTCACATTCAAGACAACACGGAACAGAGAATCCTGTGGGCTCTGCTCTGACAGCTCACTGAGAATCCCAGCTGCCACCTCCAGGACAATCTCCACAGTGGAACAAGGGCAGCAGCTGACCTGAAAGCTTTGGAGAGTCCTGCGAACGTTTCAATTACCAATGATGCCAGGCAGCCCCCCAAGCACACCCCACTGCCTTGAGAAAAGGGGCTCCACTTGTAGCAGCCAAGGTATGGACCAGGGGAGCGTGGATGACTGTGGCTGCCAACAAAGGAACCACGCAGCAGAAGATGCTGCACACTCAGGGTTCCGATGCTCAGCTCTTATTTTCAAATCCTCTGAACTGGGAAGTGAGTGACTGAACAGGAAGGCTGAGCTGGAGCTATGTGAGTTAGGCAATATCTGTTGCCACTGGCTATGGGGTTGGGGGCCACCATTTCTGGGACAGCTCCACCCATCTGAGGGCTTGCAGTGATGGCCCTGGTTTAGCCAACCCAGTCTGATCTGCCCCGGGCCAGTAGCCTATGCAAGAAGGCAGGCTGTGCCCTCCGAAGCGTTCACTGAGAGGAAGGCATGCACACTCAAATCCAGAGGGAACATACAGTGATGTAAAGGCGCAGGAGTTCATCACTCCCAACCATTGTACACACCAGGTGGACAGGTAACACAGTCCCCCAGTTACCACCGGGGCCCTCCCAATACCTTTGCTAAGGGCACTGTGGGACACATGGAGAAAAATGAGAATGCAATCATGCCAGATTCATATTTAATTAAAAATAGACTGGTCTAAGTGGACCGACAGGATTGAATATCCTCCGTATTAGACCCCAACCCATAAAATATAAGAAACTACAGTCAATATATCTTCATTTCAAAACATTGAATGACTGAAGACACCTCAACCTCAGAGGAGTCTTCAATGATTTGACTCCTCTGGCAAGGAAATCAAAAGCAAAAAAAAAAAAAAAAAGGATGGGTCAGAGAGAGGGTACAGAGGTTAAGGTGCTTGCCCCAAATGGGGGAAGACTCAAGTTTGCTCCCCAGCACCAAGTATGCCCTCATGGAGAGGGATTTCTGGGCACAGAACAGGAGTTAGTCCCCAGCACCATGGGGTGTGGCTGGCAAACCAAACCCCAACAATGGCCAACAACAATAGAGAAAAATCCTCTGGGTGGGCCTGGGAGATGGCTCACAGGGCAAGCACTGGGTGCAGGAGCCATGGTATAACTCTGGCTCTGCTCAGTCCTCAGCAGCACTTCAAGTAACCCTCAAGCACCAATCTGGTAGCACTGCCAAGTGGCCCACATACCAAAAGGAAAGAAAAATGAAGACAAACACCAAGACTATTGGCTATCAAGAGGGGGCTGGGGGCTGATAAGGGATCAGGACAGTGGTGGAGTCAGGTACTCTGATGCTGGTGGCAGGGCAGGTATTTTGTACACAAAAGGCATGAACATTAACACTATCGTAAACCATGATGCCCTAACCAAAGGGCTGAGACATAAATTTGAATACAGGAGTCCTGGGTTAACTTTCTGGTGGCCGCCTGGTTCTCTGAGAACCACCGAATGTGGACCACTCCCCCAAACCCTAATACTACTACTAATAATATAAAAAATGGAAACCTTGCCAGATTTAGGACCACTGTCATGTTCAAAGTCTAAATTCAGGGGCGGAAGTGACAGTACAATGGGCAAAGTAGGGCATTTGCCTTGCATACCGCCCATCTGAGTTTGATTCCCAGCACAATGTATGGTCTCCTGATCATCGCCAGCAGTGATTCCTGAGTGCAAAGCTAGGAGTAAGCCCTGAGCACTGATCCCCAAAACAACATAAAAACAGACTCGGCTCTATCATAATAACTTGGATGTAGCATCCCAAATGCAGGTAGTCCTTTGGAAAGTTGAGACACTTGAACAGATTTCTAGAAATTCATTTCCCACTATTGCTAGGCATCACATTTCATAGATTTTACCACCCTTTATAGTTGCAAAATAAAATATTTCTCCCTGCCAGTTCTCTGAATTTGTCATCAAAGGGGCAAGGCTTTTCAAAGGAGGAGACAAAGATGTAAATGGTATTTTCACAATAGTGATTTAGTGGCAAGTTGAAAACCACAATGCCCCAAACAAGAGCTACAGAAGTAGTTCAAAACAAATACCCGCAACATTACCTATTCTGTTCCTCCTCTCCCAACACAACTATTTTAGCTGAGAAAATAAATTTCTGATCTTAATAAGAAGATTCAACTGTAAATTCTTTCAGTGTGTTTCTAAACCTGTATGTTTTATTATTTGCAAACAAATTCTTAGCAAATCCCTAGGCTATTTCAAACATTAATCATGGGGCTGGAGAGACTGCACAGTGGGTAGGGAGTCTGCCTTCCACGTGCTGAACTGGGGTTTGATCCCTGGCACCCATATGGTCCCCCAAACCACACCAGGAATAATCCCTGAGCACAGAGCTGGGTACAAGTCCTGAGTAACATTGGGTGTGGCCTAAAAACAAAACAGATAAAATATCAATTAACATTTCATTCACATTCAGCAATAACCTAAAAGAAAACAAAAAAATGACAGAAAATGTGCAAAACCTACCATTCCACATAAGAGGTCAGTGATCTGTTCAGGGAAGCCAAATTTGGGTCTAGATTGCGCATGCCTCTAAGAACTAAACCATTATTTTTAGAGAAGGTAATTTCAACAAAAGTTTTATTTTTTTTTTGCTTTTTTTTTTTTTTTGGGTCACACCTGGCGATGCACAGGGGTTACTCCTGGCTCTGCACTCAGGAATTACTCCTGGTGGTGCTCAGGGGACCATATGGGATGCTGGGACTCGAATTCGGGTTGGCCGCGTGCAAGGCAAACGCCCTACCCGCTGTGCTATTGCTCCAGTCCCTCAACAAAAGTTTTAAATATGACAAGAGGAAAAGGGAAAGTCAATCTATACTATTTTCTTCCTCAGACTCAATATATTTAGCTAACATTTAACAAGAAGTTAGTTATTTCCACACACTTTATGGCTTTATGGTGTTGGCCGGGATTATCTTTTACTCCAGAGAGTTGTGACTCCATGAAGTGTGTGCCACCTGAGCTCCTCTCTCCCCTTGAACCTCAGTGTACTTGACAGGATGAGGGAGAAATCGGAATCCACACTATGCACCAGGTGGCCTGAGGCCTTGAACAGGCTGGACTTTTTTAAACTTCGAGTCTGGCTTATGTTTGGCTTATGTGCCACACCTGGTGGTATTCAGGGTCAACTCCAGGCTCTGTGCTCAGGAATCACACTATGCGGTGCTTGAAAGACCTTATGAGATGCCGGGGGAAAAACATGGATCCACTACAAGTAAACATCCTACCTGCTGTACATCACTCTGGCCCAACTTACATGTTTTGACATAACATAAATCATGTAACCTCACTTTGAAAGGAATAAGAATTCATAAAACTGAACTAAAATTCCTGGTGGGACACTGCTTGCTCTGTCTAGCCAGCGGAGTTCTTTCCTTGGCAGAGTCCGTGGAAAAGGGCCATGCAGAAGAAGGAAGATGACCTGGAGAAGTCTGGCTCAGAGGTGGGACCTCGGAAGCTATATATGCAAAGACAACGGGACTGAAGGTCTGGAGACAGTAAATAACAGAATTTATCACCTGCAGTTTGCTTATGGGAAAAAACAAGGTCACAGCTGTAGACATGAGCGTGTAGAAAGCTTCCGAATGTGTGAATATTCATATTCCTTCTCTGAATTTCTTCAGCCTGGAGGAATGTCTACTAAAGGACAAGGCATAGCTCATGGAGAAAACCGATAAAAGGATTTAGCTCTCAACCTCACACATGCACCTGTACAGGTAGGTACTGTAACTAGCTGACAGCTGCTTTTGTTTCCTTCTTAAAAGTTCCCATGTGAAATCCCTAATCTGCAGCACTATTAATGAATATTGATCTGCTCGGTGGCAGTGAGTTGATAAAACCCAGAAAGGGTGGATTTGAGCACTGTGCCGAGAAGGCGGAAGATCCAGACAATTGCAGAGAGGGTACTTTCCCCTGCCAAGTCAGCAACTACAGTCAAAAGAAAGCTCTGGAGTAAGAAAGGCAAAGAGAGTCTCAGAAGCGCTGGGGTAGGTTCTTTCCAGGAAACCGAAACAGTTAAAATGTGAACAAGTGGGGTGGAGCAATAAAACTGCGGGCAGGGTGCTTGCACCAGTTTGACTGGGTTTGATCCCCAGCGCCCCCATATGGTCCCTGGAGCCTGCCAGGATCTATTCCCCTGTGCAGAGCCAGGAGTGACCTCCCGGCATAGCCAAATGTGCTCCTCCCACAACACAGTGTAAACACTACTTTTTTTCTTTAAGAAACCTAGTGTCTTTTCTTCTAATCTGGTTCTTGTTTTCAAAAGCTGAAATTCACCAGCAACATCCTAAAACCCACCTTGGGCACTCAGTTTTAGGCTCAGTTTTCTTTAAGAGGGAGTAAGCACTACAAAACCTTTCTGAGTTAGTGGTCTGCATCATGGTTTGGTTTTCCTTTTTGCCTGAGAGATTTTAAGGTGACCACAAGGTATACAAACCAATTACTGACTATAAACTACACAGTAATATTTGAAGACGGACTTTCTGCAACCCCACCATTCACTTATGAGACCCTACCAGGGGTCCCCACCCTGTGTAAGAAGCTGAACTTTAAGTTCGACCCCTGATATGCATATGGTTTCCTGAACACCATGAGCAGTAGCACCATATGTGGTCCCCAAAGAAAACCAAACAACTAGCAGCAGCAGCAGCTGCTGCAGCCAGGGATTTAAGCCAGCCTAGAGATTTCCTAGAACAGGGCTAGAAGTCAAGGAAGTCCCTTTTCAGGATGATGCAGGGGTGTCATGTCTCAGATCACTGACAGTTGGCTCCAGGACAACCATGTCCCATCACCTTGAGGCCAACGTGGTCCAGTCCTCGTGCCTAGCACTGACCGGTATATGGCAGTCCTGGCAAAGCCTCTTTCCTGTCTTCCAGAATTTTGTCTCCCACGCAATTGTTCTCAATCAGCAGATTTCTCCCCAAGCAGGGCATTTAAAAACAAAAACCAAAAAACCCCTTCTGGGTGAGAACCCTCAACCAAATCTGGCACTTATCACTGAAGGTGGCTCAAGAAGGAAACAAAAGCAGCTGTCAACTAGTCACAGTGCACACATACGCAGGTACGTGTGTTTGTGGGTGTGTATCTACAAACATGCCTGGTGTCTACTTCCATCTAAACATCCTGAAGGGAGGAGGACAACAACCTTGGTACCTCCTTCTGGGCAAAGTATGGGGTGCCGGGACAGTTGGTGCACAAGCCTTTGGGATCTTTCCCTGCAAGACTCTGGATACCCAGCTGGAGACGGCACCCCTGTCTCCTACCGCCCTGCACGGCCAGGCTTTAAGTGTGGAAAAGGTTCCAACAACCCCTCCAACGGCAGTCACAGCAAAGCCCAACAAGGCAAGGGGGCGCTTCTTTCTAGGCACAAACAAGGTCCAAAGCAACCCTGGAAGCCAATGCACGTCACCCTCGCTGGATGGGCAAAACGCCTCTTGGTGTGGCATCTGAGCCCCCCACCCCTACGCGCATGATGCCTGGACCCCTGCAACTATTTCTCATCTATGCTATTATTTTTTTTTTTTAATAAGCCGGTGATGTCCAACTCCCCTCCGACGGGGTAAGTGAGAAACTGCCGCATTTGCCGTGCTGGATAAAGAAACACATGTGTCAGGAGCAAGAGTTTCCCCACCCCCAGCCCCACCCCCTTGCCACAGAGCCCAGACTCCCGTCCCACCCCTCACTGCCAGCCACACCAGTCTGGGCCGGGGGCTGGGGTTGGGGGGGGGGTGGTGTGCTCAAGCTTCGGGGCTTGAAACTTGGGCCCACCTCCGGGGTACCCCTCTTTCCTGCTCCCAGGAAACACACATCTCATCGCTGCGTGCAAAGAGACACGCTGGTGTATGTGTGTGTGTGTGTGGGGAGGGGCAGGGGACAGTCGGCGGGACAAGAGCTGAAAGGGTGGGTCCGGGAGAGGAAAAGGGGCGTCTGGGGTTCCCACCCAACCCCGAATGAAGGACCGAATAACAGCAACAACAACAACAAAAACAACAAGAGGAGGAGGAAAGCGGGCGCCAAAAAAAAAAAAAAAAAGAAAAAGCCCGCGCGGGAGTCGGGGACCAAACTTGTGTGGGAAACGCCGGGCGGCGCCGCGGGGCCGGGAGGGGCGTCCCGCCACCAGCTGCGGGAGAGTCGCCGCCCGCGGGGGGGGGGGGGCGGCACGCGAGGGGGGGCCCCGGGACGGCGTGGTGGTGGCTGCGGGGGGGGGGCGCAAGGGGGGAGGAAGAGGCGGAGCGACGGGGGTCTTCCCCCCTCACACACGGACACACACTCACGCGCGCGCGGGAGAAGCCTGCGTCGCTCTCACCGCGGCGACCCGCGTGGACTCCCACACACACACACACCTCCACCGTCACTCACACTCACACACACACCACCCCGTCTCACACTCTCTCTCACACACACCACCCGTCTCTCTCACACACCACCCCGTCACACCACACACACATCTACACACACCTCACCCCGTCTCACACACACAAAACACACACACCACCCGTCACACAACACACACACACACACCTCACCCCGTCTCTCAAACACACACACACACACACAAAACAAACTACCCCATTATCTCTCTCTCACACACAAACACACACACACTACCCCGTCTCTCTCTCACACGCGCGCACACACACCCCGTCCGGGGAAACGCGGCCGCCGCGTCCCGCCGGCGCCCCGGGCGGCGCTTCCCTCGGCGAGGCCGCGGGCCCTGCAGGCCGCTCGGGGGCGTACCTGGCCCACTTGCTCCGTGGCGTCGGCCAGGATGCCGTAGTTGCGGTAGAGCTCCTCCACGGTCGGCATGGTGCGCCACAAGCCCCGGGCCCCGCGCTCCGCCTGCTGCTGCTGTCGACGTCGTCGTCGTCGTCGTCGTCGCCGGCCGCGCCACGGCCGCCGCCGAAGTTCCCCCGCTCCGAGCCCGCGACCCGCACTATTACGCCTCCAGCTGCCGCCTGTGGCGCCGCCAGTCAGCGCGCAGCGCCTGGCTCCGCCCCCCGCGTCGACGGCGGGGCGTGCGCGCGTCGGGAGCGGCCGCGCTGGGCCGGCTGCGCCGCCGCCCGCGGGCGCTATCGCCCCCTCACGCTTGGAGGTGCGAAGTGCGGCCAGCGGGGCCCTAGCGGGTGTGCTCAGAGGTGGTGCCTAGCTAGCTCCCGCTTTTTTGCTCGCAGGAGCCCTGGGTTCAATCCCTGGGCTTTCTTCCTTGCCCCAACCTGCCTCTATGTTTTATTGATTAATTGACTTATTTTTTTAAAGTTATTTTTATTTATTTATTTATATTTTGCTTTTTTGGGTCACACCTGGTGATGCACAGGGGTTACTCCTGGCTCTGCACCAAGAGTCCTCTTTACCTGCCTCCACCCCGGCATGGACCAGACTCCAAGCATTGCTGGGAATGCTGTCCCCTTTTCCCCCCAAAATAAAAGGCACGCTTCATCTCTTATTTAGGTTTCATTGATTTAAAGTAATTTTATATTTTATTGAATCACCATGAGAGACACATTTACAAAGTTGTTCATGATTGGGTCTTGCTCATATGATGTTCCTATACCCACCCACCCCCACCAGTCTACATTTCCATCACCAATATCCCCAGTTTCCCTCCCGCCAGCCTCCACACCTGCCTTTCTTCCTTGCCCCAACCTGCCTCTATGTTTTATTGATTAATTGACTTATTTTTTAAAGTTATTTTTATTTATTTATTTATTTATATTTTGCTTTTTTGGGCCACTCCTGGCGATGCACAGGGGTTACTCCTGGCTCTGCACTCAGGGATTACCCCTGGTGGTGCTCAGGGGACTGTATGTGATGCTGAGAATCAAACCTGGGTGGGCCATGTGCAAGGCAAACACCCTACCTGCTGTGCCATCACTCCAGCCCCATGATTGACTTATTAATTTATTGTTTTGGAGCCACACCTGGTGATGCCCTGGGGCTACACCCAGCTTTCTGTTCAGGGGTTCACTCCCTATAATGCTGAGGGGATTTAACTTGATCTCCTGCATACAAATCGTGCACTGAGGTCTTTTTTTTTGCACTATTTCTGAGTTCTCCAACCACTTCCCACCTCCTTTTTCTGAAGGGTTGTGTCTGGTAGGGAAGTCTTGTGTGTGTGTGTGTGTGTGTGTGTGTGTGCCTCTTCTTAACTTTTATGTTTGATTTTTTAAAATTTATTTTATTGAATCACCATGTGCAAAGTTACAAAGCTTTCAGGCTTATGTCTCAGTTATACAATGCTCGAACACCCGTCCCTTCACCAGTGCACCTATTCTATCACCCAAAACCCCAGTGTACCTCCCACCCACCCCACCCACCCACCCCCGCCTGCGTAGCTGATAAACTTCACTTCACTTTCTCTTTACCTTGATTACATTCCATATTTCAACACAAAATTCACTATTGTTTTTGGAGTTTCCCCTCAAAAAAGAGCCCTGCTGACAAGGAAGAATTTGATGCTGAGAATGAAGAGATATGAAGGTTTGGGAGTTCTGTATTTTGGTATTTTAGTAACTAAGTCCAGGGAGATTTATGTTAGAAATTGCATCATTTCCCTTCCTGGGGCAGCATGGGGCTATGGCTTAGTTCACAGTCTAGAGACATTGCTGCAAGCAGCTGCTGGTACCAAAAGTAGTCTAGCTGGCCAATCGTGGTCGATCAGTATCAGAGCTGCTGCACAAATGTATGGCCACCTGGGTCGCATCTCGGTGGAGAGCCCGCCGGTATCGCCCCAGCCCGAGATCACCCACTCATCCCGCTGTTGCAAGTTCACACCTCTTTTTTTTTCCTTCTCGCGCCACCAAGTTCATACCTCCTTAATGGTCCTTATAAAATGGTGGACACCATGCCGTCTTTCCCCGAAAAGGGAAAAAAATCCGAGAAAGAAAGACCTTTCCCCTCCTCGGTCGGCGTGGGGCTATGGCTTAGTTCATAGTCTAGAGACATTGCTGCAAGCAGCTGCTGGTACCAAAAGTAGTCTAGCTGGCCTCCAGGTCGTGGTCAGTCAGCATCAGAGCGGCCACACAAATGTGTTGCCACCTGGGTCGCATCTCGGTGGAGAGCGCAACAGTATCGCCCCCGGCCCGAGATTACCCACGTGTTGGTAGGGAAATCTTGCTGGCATTGCTCATCGATTTGCTCGATCAGGCACCAATAATGTCTCCATTGTGAGACTTGTTACTGTTTTTGGCATATCATATATGCCACAGGTAGCTTGTCAGGCTCTGTGGAGTGGGCTGGATACTCTTGGTAGCTTGCCACACTCTCCAAGAGGATGGAGGAATCAAACCCGGGTTGGCTGTGTGCAAGGCCCTACCCACTGTGCTATTGCTCCAGCCCAACTTCTGATATACTACTTTATATTTCTCCTTGATCCCAAGATAGTTTCACAGAAAGTCTTTAAGACATTCAATGGATAATGTCGCGCTGCTAGGATGACCAAGCAGCAGTGGGTCAAAGCCTCTTGGAGGAAAATTCAAAGCAGTTTCTACTCTCAAATATTTCACATTTGCCAGAACAGTGAACTTGGAGAAAGAGAAATGGAAAGGGGAGTGGGAGCAAATAGCTTGAGAAGCTTAAAATTGTATTTTCTTCTGATTCAGGGACAGTAACACAAATCCAAGGCAACAGGTGGCTGTAGATTCAGTTTTTTAAAATTTTAACAACAAAAAAGGCAAACGCATGCCATTAAAAAAACCAAAAATCTTCTATGTCTACCATGCTAAATAAGTTATGTCTATGAGGCATATGTAGCTTGCTGGAATGTTTATCTTTGATTTTTGTCAGCATAGAAGGTCAGAGTCACCTGAGACTAAATCCAGGATATAGTAAATCAGGGGACCAGAGAGATAGTATAGAAGGAAAATTGTTTGTCTTGAATGTAGCTGGAGCCAATTTGCTCACTACATCACGTATGGCTTTCCTCTGCACGGCTAGGGCTCATTCCTAAGCAGAGTCAGGAATAGCCCCTGAGTACCACTGAGTGCAGTTCAAATTCTCTTCCCCCCTAAATAACAATAATAAATGAAACGGCATGTACATACTTACAGGAGTCACTTATGAATATATATACTGATTCAGGGACAGTAACACAAATCTGAGCTAATAAGTCTCCATAGGTTCAGTGTTTTTAAATTTTAACAACAAAAAAGACAAATGCATGCATTAAAAAAAGCTGGAAAAGAAATGGTTCAAATGATTCAAAAACAGGTAGGAAAAGATCCCTTTTATGAAAAAATTTAAACGCAAACAAAATGTGCACAGGAAAAGATTTTTAAAAAATAAATTCTATGCCAGCTGCAGTTCCTGGCTGCAGTGCTTACCCATTTTTTCCCCTGATGTACCCTCAAGGGGTGGTGGTGGGGGTGCCCATATCCTTGGTTGTGGTGTTTACATGCCCTGGGTATGGTGTGGCTGGTAATCCCTTGGGATGGTGCTGAAATAGCAAACAGCACTTTCTAGACCTTTTTCAGTGCATATGGTGGCATCACTGGGGATCAAACTTATGGCCTCATGCTGGCAAGGCAGGCTCTTTGGCCATGAGCCACCTGTCAATCCTTGTAGTTAGATCTTTAAACATAAATTTCAGGGCTGGAGAGATAGTACAGTGGATAAGGCGTTTGTCTTGCATGCAGCTGACCCTGGTTTGATCCCCGGCATCACATATGGGCCCCTGATCACGGCTAGGAGTGACCTCTGGGTACAGAGTAACTCTTTAACACTGCTGGCTATGGCCAAATCACTTCACCAATAAAATAAAATAAAAATAAATTTGGACTGAAGCCATAGCACAGAGGGTAGGGTGTTTGCCTTGCACGAGGCCGACCCTGGTTCTATTCTTCCATCTTTCTCGGAGAGCCCGACAAGCTAGGGAGAGTATCCTGCCCGCACGGCAGAGCCTGGCAAGTTCCCTGTGGTGTATTCGATATGCCAAAAACAGTAACAACAAGTCTCACAATGGAGACATTACTGGTGACTGCTCGAGCAAATCGATAAATAATGGGATGACACTGAGACAGTGCAGTGCTACATACATAAATTTAGGGAGAGGAAAAATATTCTACGTGTGTTTCTTTTCTGTTTTTGTTTTTGTTTTTGCTTTTTTGGGTCACACCTGGTGATGCACAGGGCTTACTCCTGGCCCATGTACTCAGGAATTACTCCTGGAGGTGCTCAAGGGACCATATGGGATGCTGGGAATTGAACCCAGGTCAGCCGCATGCAAGGAAAACGCCCTACCTGCTGTGCTATCACTCCAGCCCCTGTTTCTTTTTCTTTAAAAAAAAAAAGCCAATCATCTCAATTCCTTCAAATCTCATTTAACAGACCAGATGGTCTCATTCAGTTGCTTCTCTACCTCCCTAAGGCAATTTGGAAGCCACGATTTGCCTGCGAACTCTTCTAGTTGGTTTGAGGCTACTTCCAGCCGTTCTCAGGGGGCCATGCCAGGGATAGAATCTGGGGCTACTTGCAAAACATACATGCCAGCCCTTTGAGACCTGCCTCCTTTGGTGCTTGAGCCACATACGGAGGTGCCCAGGGGGCTACTCCCATCTGAGCATCTGGGTCACCGTTAGTGGGGTTCAGGGGAACCACATGGTGCAGGAGATCAAACCTAGACCTCCTGAATGCAGAGCCTGCTTCTGCTATTGAGCCTTTTAAAAAAAAATTTTTTTTTTCTTTTGCAGCGGAAACTTTTTTTTTCTTTTTGGGTCACACCTGGCGATGCACAGGGGTAACTTCTGACTCATGCACTCAGGAATTACTCCTGGTGGTGCAGGGGGGGAGGGGAGACCATATGGGATGCTGGGAATCGAACCCAGGTAGGCTGTATGCAAGGCAAACACCCTACCTGCTGTGCTATCACTCCAGCCCTGAGTCATTTTTTTCTGGCAATTTATCCAGTTCTTTTGGCATACCTAAATTATTTCCTATTTTTCATTATTTCATGGATAAATGGGCATTTTATTTTATTAACATTTTAAAATATATATTTTTAATTGAATCACCTTGAGATACCTATTTACAAAGTTGTTCATGACTGGGTTTCAGTCGTACAATGTTCCTCCACCCATCCCTTCACCAGTGGACATTTCCCACGACTCATGCCCCCAGTTTCCCTCTCCCTCCCCTCTGCCCCCCACAGCCTACTTCTATGGTAGGCATTCTCTGTCTCTCTCTCTGACCCCCCTCTCTCTTTCTCTCTCTCTCCCACTCCTCTCCCTCTTTACCCCCTCCCTTTCTCCCCTCTTTCCCCACTCCTCACCACTCCCCTCTCCTCTTCTTTCCTCACCCCTCCACTCCCCTCCCCTTCCCTCTCCTGTCCTCTCCTCTCTTCCTCCCTCTCTCTCTCCTTTCCTCCTCCCTCCCCCTCTTTCTCCCTCTCTTTCCATTTTCTTCTCTCCTTTTGGACCTTATGGTTTGCAATACAGCCACTGAAAGGTGCGAGGCCTGTGTTCCAGTCCTTTGAGCTATTTCTCCAGCCCCAAATAAGTGATTTTTAGCTATGTCCTTGTGCTTCACTGTATCATCCAGCCTTCCTATAAGCTGTCATATTAGTTTGGTACTATTTCATTTCCCACCCTACCATCTCGGTATCAGCTTAGGGATTATTTTTTGCCAGCTCTCTTTTGTTCTCGAAAGGCACAAAAATTCCCAGAGAAAAGAACTGATTGGTTCAGGCCAGGTCACATGACTGCCCCGGAAACTTCCCCTACTCCTGTACTAGCTCAGCAGCAGGGCATTTAACTTGCAAATGTGTGTCCCTGGGACTGACCCCTGATACTGCATGGTCCCGCCCCACCCCCACATACACACATGGTTGGAAGCCCCGAGCACTGCCAGGGGGGCCCCCATGCTGGGCCTGAGCAGTACCATATTGCCAGACTCCGAGCATTGATTCCCCTGGCCCTGTGGACTGAGTATCCCTGGGAGTGGCCCCCAAACTCTCTGAGCACCTCCCCATCCTCCCAAAGACAAACAAGCCAACAGAAAAGCAACATCATCAAGTCACACAGGGCTGCTGGGGTACACATGGAGGAGGCTGGGCCTGCTCCCCGAAAAGGAGCACCCTTGGAGACTGTCCCTTGGACACCCTCTTACCAATGAGAATGCTTCAAAGACTATCAAGCTCAGTGCCTGACTGAAAATTGTGTCCTTATCTGTAGGATAACATGGGGTATGTCCTTTCAGCCTTGCCACAGGGAACTTAGTTTACCTTACCATACAGCAATATTCTTTCTGTATGGACACAGGAAGACAGTTAGTATTATGCTCTTGTAACTTAAGGGTTGATTGGCTCTGAATAATATTTACTCCTGGGCATCTACTTTCTCAACTCAGTTGCCCTTAGTTCCTACCACCCCAAAAGCAAGGTCCCGACGATGGACAGAATTGACCCAGGTCAAGCTGTGAGCTACCCTGGCATCGAAATGGGACAAGCCAAAGTGCCACAATACTCAACTATAAAGAGGGCATGATCATGGACAAATGCTGTCATAATCCAAAAGTAACGACGAGATTAGGACCCTGCTGGGGTTAGGAAGACTAACCTGGCCTGAGGACTGTGGTTTGGAATATATGGTGAGATGTCCTCAGGAAGAACCAAAATTTAAGTTTGATATATCTCTTAGTGTGCTCATACAGAATGAAATTGCTAGAAATATTAGAAGTAGATTTACTATAACCATTTAAGTGGATTACTAGCTGAGGAAAGAAGAAAGCGACACACCCTCCACACCCTCGTTGGGATCCCACCCTTGAGCAGATCTAGTAATCTAATAGTAATCCCCTTAGATGAGCTTTCATCCTTGAATTAATCTCTTGGAGGAGTGGTCTTACCTCTCTTTGCTGATTTGTTAATGTTCAACCCACCTTTGTATCACCACCCTAGGTGATTGCTATATAAACTAAGACTGTAAGATCAATGGGGAAATCCAGAGCCAGAAGGAGAACGAAGGGGGGTCCAGAAGGAGAATGAAGTAGAATGGGGGAGGAAGAAGCAGGAGGAGAATCAGAGGAGAATGGAGATGGGAATGGAATAAATTGCAACTGATACCGACCAGCCTGGCCCTCGTTCCTTCCTTCCTTCCCCTGCCCATCGCCATCAGCCTCCCTGAGGTGGGGGAAGTGGCCCAAGACTACTGAACGCAAGTGGCAAGAGAGATATAATGCTGCCGCCCTTTGGAAAGTACCCCCTTATCCACCCCTACCCCCATCCCACAGGACACCTCCACCCCAGCTAGGCCCTGTTCTAACACACAGTTAAATGAGGGAGAACAATAATAAACAAAACATACAAGGAAAATAGGTAGAGCTTAGGGGTCGGAGAGCTGGATAGTACACTTGGGTAGGGTGTTTGCATCGCAACGTCTGTTTCCCTGCACCCCTTCGGTCCCTCCAGGAGTGATTTTCTGAGCACAGAGACAGAAGGAAGCCCTGAGCCCAGCTGGGTGAGGCCCAGACACCCACCAAGCAACCAGAGAGACATTCGAAGACGTGGTTTATAAATGTGAAAACATCACTAAGGCAGCCTGGGGCCCAGGCTGGGAGCCAGACCGACCCGTGGCAGGGTCAGAATCAGCCTTCCAGAGACGGGAGAGATCAGCAGGCCGGGGTCTCGCCCCTTTCCCTGACAGACCGACCCCGCCTGCCCATTTTGTGCTGCTCTGCAGAATTCAGTTCTTCCTGGCCTTCCCTGCAGTTGGCGTGCTTCACCCCCAGATGCTAAACCGGAGCTCTTAGTGTTCAGGAAGTGCTCAATAAGTGCCTATGCAAACCAAAGAATATGCAAATTGGACGTTTTTGACTGCTGTTTACTGTAGTATGGGGAAAATGCCTTGCAGTTTCCTGGCAAAAGAGACTTTATATTTCCTCTGACAATTTAAAAAAAACAAACAAACACAACTTTTGCTTTTTGGGGGCTTGTTTTTTGTTTGGGCCATGTGCAGCCGAGCGCAGGGCTTTCTTCTGGAGTCAGTTCTGGGTGGTGCTTGGGAGACCACATGGTGTTGGGGACTGAACCAGGGTCAGTTGCATGCAAGGGAGCACCTTAGCCCCTCTACTAGCTCTCTGGGGCCATGCTTTTTGCTTGGGGCTACTGCCCAGTGGTGCCAGGGGCCACCCGGGCTATAACACATGATGCTGGGAAGGACTATGAAGTGTCGAAGATAGAACCCAGATCTCTGTCTAGGTCAGACATATGCTCCCGCCTTTGGGCTATCACTTGGGCCCCTGTTTTATTTTTTTCACTAATTTATTTTTAATGAATTTACTTATTATTATTATTATTGTTGTTGTTGTTGTTATTATTATTTTGGCATTCAGATTACACTCAGTGATGCTCAGGGCTTATTTGTGGCTCCACACTCAGAAATTACTCCCGGTGGTGATTGGGGGACCATATGGATGCTGGGAATCGAACCTGGGTTAGCTGCATGAGAGGCAAACACCCTACCCACTGTAATACCGCTCTGATCTCGTATTTTATTATTATTTTATTATTTTGTCTTCTTGTTTATTCAGGGCTTACTCCAGGATCTGCACTCAAGGATCACACCTGGTGGTGCTCAGGGGGACCATCTGGGATGCAGGGATTTGAACCCAGGTTGCCTATATGTAAGGCAAGCACCTTACCCTCATACTATTGCTCCAGCCTGTAAATTTACTTTATTTTTAGGATAAACATTCATTCCTCCTTACCTCCCTTCTCGCTAGATCCTTAACTATCATGTGGCTTTTGTCCAAGTCAATTGTGATATTTGGGGTGCTGTGACTATCTTGAATTTATCAAGTTTGGAACTCTGAAATGGAGTTTAGCTCACTGGTAAATACATGTTAACAGACTGACAACACTCCCTCCCCGCCATGCTTTTCATGTCTTGTACTCTGGCTCTGTCTGAGAGATTACATCCTGAGAGCCCTTATTGTAACCCAATTTCTGTCTTGCATGGGGGCTTTTTAAGTTCTGGCAGGAAATAAGAGCATGACTCAAGAGAAAAGAGAGAAAGATTAGGGTCTAGCTGGGTCTTAATTGAACTAATGATAATAATAGCAAGGATTCATTGAGTGTTCACTGATGCTTACTAGCATGCATGTTACAGTGACAGTGAAACCTGTCGGGTGGGTGGCGGCTCTCTGCCAGGCAGTTCCAAGTAGATAAGTCTTAACTTCTTCACTGCAAGCATCTCTGCTGGATCGCTCCTTGGCCATGAAGTCACTTTGCCGTAGAAGATAAAATTGGACTGGAGCGATAGTACAACTGGGGAAGACATTTGCCTTGCACTCAAAGGGTCCCCAAGACAAACAAACAAGCTATATATGTATATTAAAAGAGGAACACTAGGGGTCGAAGCGATAGTACAGCGGGTAGTGTGTTTTGCCTTATACACAGCCGATCTGGTTTAAATCCCCAGCATCCCATATGGTCCCTCAAGCACTGCCAGAAGTAATTCCTGAGTACAGAGCCAGGAGTAACCCCTGAACATCACTGGGTGTGATGCAAAAAAGAAAAAAAAAGAGAGGATCACTAATAAGATGTAATGATTTTTTTCTTTTCTTTTTCATTAACATGTCTTTCTTTTTCCTTTCTTTCTTTCTTTCTTTCTTTCTTTCTTTCTTTCTTTCTTTCTTTCTTTCTTTCTTTCTTTCTTTCTTTCTTTCTTTCTTTCTTTCTTTCTTTCTTTCTTTCTTTCTTTCTTTCTTTTTAAAATTTTGCTTTTTGCATTATACCTGGCAATGCACAGCAGTTACTCCTGGCTCAGCACTCAGGAATCACTCCTGGCGGTGCTCGGGGGACCATATGGGATGCTGGACATCAAACCTGGATCAGCCATGTGCAAGACAAATGCCCTATCTGCTGTGCTATTGCTCCAGCCCTCTCACACGTCTTTCTTGAGAGGCTTTGTGCTTCGTGTGCAAGAGGCCCAAGTTCTATCCTCAGCACCACCGGATTAACAGTGTCCCAGTACCATGGCCCCGTACAGAACATGGAGTAGCCCCTGAGCACTAGGCATGCTCCCTTGCCCTTGCCCCCAGATCTTCCATACACATAGAGAAAGGGTTTGGAGGCCTGAAGAGATAGTTCAATGTGCTTGAACATATGCTTGGCTGGAAGGAGATCTGTTTTTTGTTTGTTTGTTTCTTTGTTTGTTTGGGGGCCACACTCTGGTGCTCAGGATTCACTCCTGGCTCTGTGCTCAGGGATCACTCTTGGCAGGCTTGGGGGACAATATATAGTGTTGGGGATTAAACCAGGGTTGACCAGGGTAAATAAGGGCCCTATCCCCAGGGGGATTACCTCATAGCTGGAAGACTGCTTCATGAGTGGAGGGGAGAGAAGGGATCACTAAGAAAATGACGGCTGGAAGAATCAGTTGGGATGGGAGATGCTTGCCGAAAGTAGGTAATGGACCAAACATGTTGACTTCTCAGTGTCTGTGTTGCAAGCCATAATGTCCAAAAGTAGAGAGAGAGTATGGGGAATATTGTCTGTCATAGAGGCAGGGGGAGGGTGGGAGTGGGGGGTATCACTTCACTTGTATCACTTGTCATCACGTTGATCTTCGATTTGCTCAAGCGGGTACCAGTAACTTCTCCATTTGTCCCTCTCGCGTGCTAGTGCAGCCCAATGATATCTGCTTGCTCCAGGAACAGGAAGAGCCTCAAATTGTTCATTCAGGGATTTGACGAAGAAATCTGACCATCTAGTTGGTGGGCGGCCATGCGGTCTTCTGACGTCCTGTGGAATCCAGTCGGTAACAGCTCTAGTTCAGCGGTCGTCTCTAAATCGCATTACATAACCGGCCCATCTGATTTTTGATGCCTTGGCAAACGAGACAGTGTCCCTGATTCTTGACCATCGACGGAGGTCAGAACTCTGGATTCCTTCTCTCACTTGAGTGAGATGTGATACTCCTAGCATAGCTCTTTCGATTCCTCTTTGGGATACCCTAATAGCGTTCTCATTCTGTTTGCGTAGGGCCCAGGTCTCTGAGGTGTATGTTAGTGCAGGAAGAACGGTGGAATTGAAAAGATGTGCCCAGAGTCGGAGGTTCTTTGTTCTCTTAACCACTTCTTCGACGCTCTTGAAGGCATTCCACGCTACTCTCTTCCTCCTGCACAGTCCTGACATCAAGTCGTTCCTCATGTTGATTTCTTGACCCAGGTACACATAGCTGCTGCATTCAGAGATGTTCGTTCCATTGAGAGCAAATGGAGCATCAGGGAGGGACTAGTTCGTTTTTCATGAGCATCATCTGGTTGAGATTCAACTACTTTTACTGGAAAAAAGATTCCCTTTTTCGATAGAAAAAGTGAGGGTATACCCGGGATATTGGTGGTAAGGAATGTGCACTGGTTGAGGGATGGGTGTTGATCATTGTGAGATTATAACCCAAACATGAAAGCTTGTAACTATCTCACGGTGATTCAATAGAAATAAAAAAAATAACAAAAAAAGGGCCCTATTCACTATACTATCTATACTATCTCTCCAGCCCTGAGACTCTGTTTTGATCCCTACCATTGCATGACCCTCTGAGCACAGAGCTGGGAGAAGGCCCGGAGTACTACTGGGCATGGCCCCCAAACCAAAATAAGCAAATAAATAAGTAAATAAATAAAGAGGTTTGGGTTTCTCAGTACTGGGGTGTGTGTTTACAACTTTGCATTGGGTGGCAAAACTTACACTGTTAAATGGTTGACTATCAAGGCCCTTGTTATTTCTTACGGTTCTACGCTACATGCCGAACAGAGGGCACATAGCCGCTTATGTTGAAAAGATCCATCACCTGCCAAGACTTGGTATTTTACCTTGCCATCTAAGCAAGATTCTTTGTCGAGTAGCAACATTGTGACTCTAGCACAGCCCCCACTCTCCCATAACAAAGGCACAAAACCAAACATAAACTCAATCATCAAAAATCTTGTCCTTGGTAGAAGTCACATTATTATGTCTTCTTGAATATAAGAGAAGATATTTTCTCCGCCAGCCACCAACTTCCAGTAAAAGTATTTTGGTGGCTTGTTTTGTTGGGTTTTGGGATCACCCCCCAAACTCAGGGCTTGTTCTTTTCCTGTAGAGAAGTCATAGGATCTGCCTATACAAAGAGAGAGAGATTTATTAAAAGGATTTGGTTCATGGGATTATGAACACTGGCACGACCAAATCTGAAGTTTGGAGCAGCTTCAGGCCAGATCAAGGGAGCTGATCGTGTTGAACCAGTCCAGAGGCAATGGCTGGACGATTGTGGTTGCTTTGCCGTGACAGTGCGGGGGGTGGAACCCAGGACCGCTCACTTGCCAAATGCCTGTCCTGACACTGAACCACAGCACTGCTCCCTACTGGGTGAAGTTTGCTTGTGTTGTTTGGTTTTTCGGTTTTGGGGGCACACCTGGTGGCATTCAGGGCTTAGTCTTGGTTCTGTGCTCAGAACTGGCAGTGTTTGGGGGTCCTTCTGCATTTCCGGGGATTGAACTGGAGTCAGCCATGGAGGAGGCAGGCATCTCACCACTGCATTCTCTGATCCCTAGTGGGGAAGGGTTGATTTTTCTTCTTTCTTCGGAGAGGATCGATCTGTTTTTTTTTTAAATTTATTTTATTGAACCGCCATGTGGAAAGTTACAAAGTTCTCAGGCTTATGTCTCAGTTATACAATACTCAAACACCCATCCCTTTACCAGTGCCCATATTCCACCAACAAAAACCCCAGTATACCTCCCACCCCCTGCCCCCCTACCCCTGCCTGCGTAACTGATAAATTTCACTTCATTTTCTCTTTACCTTGATAACATTTCATATTTCAACACAAAACTTACTATTGTTGTTGGAGTTTCCCCCCAGAAAAGACAGCCCTACTGCCAAGGAAGCATTTGACAATTAGTTTTCCATTGCTGAGAATGAAGAGATATGAAGTCCCGCTGTTCCAAGCACATAACTCTTTTCTTTTTCTCCTTCCTGTGCCACCAAGTTCGTGCCTGCTTAATAGTCCTCATAATATGGCTGACGCCATGTCGCCCAACAAGGGAAAAAAAAATCGAGAAAGAAGAATATTTCCCGTCCTTGGCCGGCGTGGGGCTATGGCTTAGTTCACAGTCTAGAGACATGGCTGCAAGCAGTTTCTGGAACCAAAAGTAATCTAGTTGGCTGGAGAGGATCAATTGTCCAGTGATGTTCAAAACTTCTTTGGATTGCACGAGACCCACCCAGATTAGCGAGAGCCGTCAACTTTATTCTTTCTGATTCTTTTGCTTGTTTGTTTGGGCCCCACCCACTGTGCTCAGAGATTACTCTTCTTTCTGTGCTCAGGTATAAATCCTGGTAGTATTCAGGGACTATATGTGTTGCCGGGGATAAAACTGGATCAGCTGTCGAACTGGATCAGCTGTGCATAAAGCAAGCAACGTAAGCCCTGTACTATCTCTCCAGCCCCTCTTATTCTTACTAATAAGAATAATAATCAAAAGTCAATACTAGTAATATCAACTAATATTAAGAATAATTGATATTGATTAATGAATAAGACAATTCATAAGAATGTTAGTCCTAGGAAGGAGAGTGACCTTATCTGGCTGGGGTCATGCTCTGTAGGTGGCCTATCTGAGTTTGCTCTCTGGTCCTACATAGTCCTCTGGGCATCCCCAGGATCATGCCACACCCCTACCCCCCCAGCAAAGACCCAGGAGTAGCCACATAGCAGCTCCAGGTAACCCCCCCACAAGCCCAAGAAAATCCCATTGCTCATCGATTTTTTCGAGCGGGCACCAGTAACATCTCTCATTGTGAGACTTATTGTTACTGTTTTTAGCATATCCAATACGCCACGGGTAGCTTGCCAGGCCCTGCCGTGCGGGCCCAATACTCTCGGTAGCGTGTTGCCAGGCTCTCCGAGAGGGGCGGAGGAATTGAACACGGGTCGGCCATGTGAAAGGTGAATGCCCTACCGCTGTTCTATCACTCCAGCCCACCCAAGAAAATTAAAAAATTTAAAAATGAGACATGAGTCCTAGATAATGAGTAGCCTTCGATGTTGCCCAGTGTGGTCCCAGTGACAGAGGTGCAGTGGGGAGAAACAGCACTTGTGACGAGCAGCAATGAGTTGGAAGCCCGGCAGAGGCCACCAGGAACACTTTCACTCCTATGACTTTGAGAGGGCTGGAGCGATAGCACAGCGGGTAGGGCGTTTGCCTTGCATTGTGGCCAACCCGGGTTTGATTCCTCTGTCCCTCTCAGAGATTCCGACAAGCTACTGAGAGTATCCCGCCCGCATGGCAGAGCCTGGCAAGCTACCAAAATATAATTTTGGCATATTCAATATGCCAAAAAACAGTAACAACAAGTCTCACAATGGAGACGTTACTGGTGCCCAATTGAGCAAATCTATGGACAACAGGACGACAGCGCGACAGTGCTACAGACTTTGAGCAATTTAGTGAACGGCCTCAGACCTCAGCATTTGCATTCAACACAATGCCATGTCTTAGGCCTGCTCTGTCAACATCAGAGAGAGCAGATTCTGGTCCACATGGCCGTATCATGACAAGCGTGATGATGAGGATTGCTCCTATGGCTTGAGGTTTTCTCTCAAACATGTCCCCAGGCAGGCCCACTCTGCAGTGACATCTGAGGCTGATGTTTGCTAGAACCAGTGGAAGTTAAAGGCATCACTTGATTTAGTTCTTAAAACTTCTTTGCTAGTTTTATTCCCTTATTCTCTCAGCCTCTTTTTTTTTTTTTGGTGAGGGGGGAGGGTGCCCTCTTCCTTTAGGAGGCATACCTGATGGTGCTCCGGGCTTCCTCTTGGCTCTGCACTCAGAAATCACTTCTGGCAGGGCTCAGGGGGCCCTGTGGGATGCTGGGGATCAAACTGGGTCAGCTTCGTGTAAGGCAAGTGCCCTACCCACTGTATTATCTCTGGCTACATAGCTAAGTGCCCCCCAACCCCCACTCCGCTTTAAAAATAAAATCTGTAAATAATTTCTAGGGACCTGGAGAGAGCAATCCAGAGACACACAAAAAAATCTTGGAACCGAGCAGCTCGCTGCAGAAATGCCTCCAGACTCTGTGCCAGGTCAATTTCACTGGGCACCTCAGATGGGAGCAGGCATTGTCCCTCCACCTGCCCCCTAGGAATCCCGGCAGCCGCCATCTTCTAGAACCCAATGAAAAGCTCAGGTACTTGGGATTAGTAACGGCAAACACCAGGCCTCAAGGGATAGGGCATAAGCCCGTCCTTCTCATCCTGCCCCTCCCTCCCCATGGGACCCTGGATGTTAAGCCCATGAGCTGTCTCTGGGGACTATTTAAGCTCATTAATGGCCATGGTCCAGAGACATACAAAAGAATCTTGGAACCTGCAGCTCACTGCAGAGATTTATCCAGACCCTCATCATCATTATCATCATCATCATCATCATCATCATCATCATCCCGTTGATCGTCAAATTTCTCGCGCGGTCTTAGCAACGTCTCCATTCGTCCTAGCCCTGAGATTTTTAGAAGCCTCTCTCTATTCATTCTTTTCAATGATGCCGCATTGGAGGCTCTTTCAGGATCAGGGGAATGAGACCCAGCTTGCTACTGGTTTTGGCATATGAATACACCATGGGGAGTTTGCGAGGCTCTCCCACGTGGGCAGGAAATTCCCGGTAGTTTGCCAGGTTCTCCCAGAGGAAGAAGTAGGCTGTAAGATATCCGGGAGCTTGCTTTTAAGTCTTTGGATGCTGGCTGTTGATGAGATTCCACGGCGCCAGGGGCAGTCCCTAGGGTGTGACTGCCTAGCTACTGGGAAATGGGAAATCTGGGTGGAGGAGGCCCAGTCCTGATCCAAGCAGGCTTGGAAGTCTCAGCCCTGGGTCCCACAAACCTGGGTTCCTCTGCCAGTACCTTCATGCGTGAGGCTCATCTGAACGTGTGGTGAGGGGCCTTGAGCATGGCTGTGGCTAGGCTCCGGAGGTCTTCGGCCATCAGGAGCTCTGCTCGGGGCGGGGAGGGAAGCTGGAGCCCTTCCCCTCCGAGGGGCCCCGGGAAAGACAGCCAGGCGCGAGGGCAAGAGACTCTCTGCCATCCAGACCCTGTAATCACTGTAATCACTGTCATCCCATTGCTCATCTATTTGTTTTAAGAGGGCACCAGTAACGTCTCTCATTGAGAGACTTATTGTTACTGTTTTTGGCATGTCCAATACACATGGGTAGCTTGTCAGGCTCTGTTGGGCTGGAGCCATAGCACAGCGGTTGGGCGTTTCATGCGGCCGATTCGTGTTCGATTCTTCCGCCCCTCTCGGAGAGCCCGGCAAGCTACCGAGAGTATCGAGCCCGAGCGGCAGAGCCTGGCAAGCTATCCGTGTGTATCCAGACCCTAATTATCTAAAAATTTTTAGATTTCTAGGACATTTTACATTATTCATAGTCGGCAATACAAATAAATTCTCTAGCATCTGCCTGTTTGGCAGGTTGGAGTGGTGGTAGGAAATTCAAAATAACAGTGGTGGGAAAGTGTGATCGTGGTGGGACTGGTGTCAAAATATGAATGTGATCTATCACTGTGAATAACTTTATGAAAATTTTAAAAAAAGAAAAAATAAGCTTAAGAGCATGCTTTGCCCACTGGCCTGATCCTGAAACCTTGCCAGGAGTAGTCCCTATGCACTGCTGAGTGGGTCCCAAAGTCACTGTCACTGTCACTGTCATCCTGTTGCTCATCGATTTGCTTGAGTGGGCACCAGTAACGTCTCCATTGTGAGATGTGTTGTTACTGATTTTTGGCATATCGAATACACCACGGGTAGCTTGCCAGGCTCTGCCATGCAGGCGGGATACTCTCGGTAGCTTGCCGGGCTCTCCGAGAGGGGCAGAGGAATTGAACCCGGGTTGGCCGCATAACAAAAGGAATTTCTACAGGAATGTATCCTAAAGATTCAGAGAGTCTAAGTGGAGAGTGCTTGGAAAATGGTCAGTTGCATTTGAGGGAATCTGGGCTCATGTTTAACTTATTAACAGCCAATATCTTGGAACGTCGTTTCCATTTGTAGAGCCACGGCGATCTGAAACATGCTTCAAGTTCTGGAATTTGGCTCTAAACGTCTTTTCCTTTGGAAGGAAAGGACTGTATGGGGTGACACTCAGCAGCTACTCCCGGCTCAGGGCAGTGCTGGGGTGCCTGCCTGTGAAGCCTGGGCTCCGTCCCAGTGAGCTATCTCGGCCCGTGGAGCTTTCTCTCTCTCTCTCCATTAAACCATTATGCCCTGCCTACCTCTTCAGCCCAGCGCTAGATTTCTCAACCAACTAGGGAGTGTGTAAAACTCTGAGGAATCATTGAGAATTCCTCCCTAAGTGAGAGGAAATCCATTCTGTCTGAGCAATAGCACTTTCTGCAAAAGGCTTTGGGTGCACTTTATCCAGTGCAAAATGCTTCATCAATATCCAGGTCTACACTCCATCACGAACAGCTGGAGAACTAACAGTGATAAAGGTGCAGTGAGGGCAGGCGCTGGTTCCGCACACCTCCAGCCCTTTCTAGCCTGGACTGATGGCCAGCACATTAGGCATGCGCGGGAGAAAGCAGAGCCCCTGGGGGCTGAGGTTGTTGATAAGGTGTAGGATGGCCACAAAATACCAGCCAGCACAGGAGCACTTTCCATCTGCCTTGAGACACAGTGCCCAGTGCTCTCCCTCTCTCCCTCCGGGTTCGTGAAGGTTTTCATTCTCTGCCCTATCTGTGAAATTTGGAAGATGACAGCAATTCCCAGGTTCAGCTGGTAGCAAAGGGAGGGTTTGAACCCAGACCCACCTGACTTCAAAATCAAAGCCCTTGGATTCTATGGCTTGATGTCTTCTCCCCTAGTCTCTATCATGAACAATCAACTGAAGCTGTTGAGAGTCTTTCTTCCCTTAACTTTCCTTTAATGAAGAGAAGATTCCCCATGTGTAACACCATTCCCTTCATTAGTTAAAGCAGGCACAGGGATACTGCAGGAAGTAAGGTGCTTGATTGCCTTGCATGTGGCTGACCCTAGTTTGAACCCCCGGCACCATGAATGGCCCTGAGCAACAGATAGGGGTCGTTCTTGAGCCCCTGAGCACTAACACTGGTGGACTCTATTCCCTCCCACCCCTGCAGACAATCAACTGAACAAAAGCATTGCATTAGTGCTGGGAAATTACACTGGTGGAGAGATGGGTGTTGGAACATTGTATGACCGAAACCCAATCACGAGCAGCTTTGTAATGCTCTATTTCACGGTGATTCAATAAATGTATTGAAAAAATGTAGATGTGCTGGAGCTATAGTACAGTGGGTAGGGCATTTGTCTCACATGTGATAGACTTGGGTTTGATTCCTAGCATCCCATATGGTCCTTCGAGTACTGCCAAAAGTAACTCCTGAGTGAAGAGCCAGGAATAACCCCTGAGCATCGCTAGGTGTGGCCCCAAAAGCCCCGTCTCACCCCCTTTAAAAAAAGCATGTAGAAATGCCTAGTGTGTGTAAAGGAATGTGGCTGGTATTGGCTTAATTTTGTTCTGAGGAAGTGAAGTAGCTGGGGAAAATGATCCCAGAATTCATTCAAGAACTTGACAATGCTTTTCATGTACATTTAAAAATTACAAATGTAAAGCATTATTATCAAAGGAAATTTGAACAGCAAGAACATTTGAATAGCCCAAGAAAGAAAATAAAAGCCTCCTATTGTTATTATACCTTGAGAGATAACCTTGGTAACACTTTGGTGTGTTTGCTGGAAAAATTTTGTCCTGTGTACATGAACATTTTTTAAAATTTGTACTCTGGGGGCTGGAGAGGTAGGGCAGTGGGTAGGGCACTTGCCTTGCTTGAGACTGACCTGGATTTGATCCCCAGCATCCCATAGGGTCCCCCAAGCATTACCAGAAGTAATTTCAGAGCTGGGAATAAGCACTGAAAATTGTGGACTGTGGCTCAAAAAACAAACAAAAAATTGTATTATGGGTACATAATTTCCAAACTTATTTTTTCAGTAATAATCTAGAGCCGTTTTATTATTTGTAAGGCTAATACAGGAAATCTTTTTAAAAAATTTTTTTTTCTTGAATCACCATGTGAAAAGTTACAAAGATTTCAGGCTTAAGTCTCAGTCATGCAATACTCAAACACCCATCCCTTCACCAGTGCCCATGTTCCACCACCAAGAACCCCAGGATACCTCCCACCCCACGCCCCCCACCCCCATAGCTGATAATTTTAATTTTACTTTCTATTTACTTTGATTACATTCAATATTTCAACATAAAACTCACTATTATTATTTGGAATTTCCCCCCAAAAATCGAACCTGCTGAAAAGAGCATTAGATATTTGTTTTCCTTTGCTGAGAATAAAGAGATATGAGGTCGCACGGCTGCTACTGCAGCTGCGCGGTTTTGAATTTCTGCATCTTAGTAACTAAGTCCAGGGAAATTTCTGCCCAAAATTGCATCATTGCAAGCTCATACCTCTGTTTAGTGGGCCTTATAAGATGGCGGTCACCATGCCACACCCCTGGAAAGGAAAAGCCGAGAGAGTAAAACCTTCCCCCTCCTGGGGCGGCATGGGGCCGTGGCTTAGTTCACAGTCTGGAGGCATTTCTGCAAGAAGCTGCTGGTGCTGAAGGTAGTTAGATGGCCTCTGGGATCATGGGCGTTCAGCAACGGAGGGGCCGCACATGTGCGGCCGCTCGGATCCCAAACTCGTTTTTTAACTCAACATAGACCATGAACATTTTTCTATATAATCAGCTATGCTTAATTGTATCAAGTTTTTTTGTTTTTGTTTATTTTGTTTTAGAGCCATACCTGCTGATGCTCAGGGGTCACGCCTGGCAGTGCTCCAGAGAACAAATTTGGTGCTGGGAATCAAAGCTAGGTGGAAGCCTGCTGCAAGGCAAGCACCCTGCCTGCTGTACTATCTCCTCAGCTCCTCCTTGGGGTGTTTTAGTACAGTTGCATTGTTATCTCATCATACCATAATTTTTTTGCCTTTTTTTTTTTTTTGCCTTTTGGGTCACACCCGGAGATGCACAGGGGTTACTCCTGGCTCTGCACTCAGGAATTACTACTGGTGGTGCTCAGGGGACCATATGGGATGGTGGGAATCGAAACCGGGTCAACTGCGTGCAAGGCAAACACCCTACCTGCTGTGCTATTGCTCCAGCCCCTTCATTTTTTTAACCTTTGGGAGCCACACCCAACAGTATCCTGGGCTTCTCCTGTCTCTGTGCTTGGGGTCACTCCCGGAGGTGCTTAGGGGAGCATCAGGTGCTGGGGACTGAAACTCGGTCTCCCACAGGCATGCTCAGTCCATGGAGCTCTCTCTCTGGACCATTATATCATAATTTACTGGATCATTTGACTATTATTACCATTTCCTTGTTCCCATTTTTCACTGTTAGGAATCGTGCTTGGTTAGCATCCTTGTACACGGATCTTGGATTACGGGGCTGGTCATTTTCTCACGATATGTGACTACTCATGGAATTCCCCAAGAGAGCAGCTATTCCAACTTTTCAAGGTTCATAGGTCCTATTGCCAGAACGCTCCTGAAAAAGTTTTATTTTATTTTTAATCACTTTAGGATCCTGTCAGTGTGTTTTCCTAGGAACAAGTTCTTTTCCCCCCATCTTTAACTCGGCATTTTCCCAGATAAAACAGACATATAATCCATCCTGCAGAATGGGACCGGAAGGTAATTCTGAGGGTCTTCTTCTGAGAAAGATTGTTAATCCTAATCAGAGGGAGACTTCCTCTTTCTCCCAGTCTCTCAATGGGATTCTTCTTTTGGCCTTGGGATCCCACCTTGTGTTCCACAGGGCTTTCTCCTGAATCTGTATTCAGGGGTCACTCCTGGTGGAGCTCAGGAGACCATAAGGACTGTCAGGGATCGAACAAGGGTCAGCTGTGTGCAGGTGAGTACTTTAACCCCCTCCCCTCCCACTATCTCTCCAGTCCTTTCTTGTAATTCTGTGGGGACCCAGTCTGTGGCACTCTGGAAGCCATATTTTGGAGGTGCAGGGAAAACCCAGGTATCTCTAGACAAATACTGACCATTGGTAAGCTAGACCCGGAAATGTCCAGCTTGGACCTTTTCTTATAGGAAGAGAAAAGTAAGTGATCATTTGATTTTTAAGGTCAATTTAATTTAGCAATTTGTGATAGACACTGAAATCATTGTGATTTGCCTCCCACGGGAACACTGTGACCCTCCAACACTGTGACCCTCCGCTCATTTTTTACATTGCACGCATTCCGTCAGGGCTGTCCCAGCCTGGGGGTGTGATAAAGGCAGCAAACAGGGCGGGCGGGACTCCTGCAATCCAGCCAAGGAAGGAAAACAACACATGCATTTCCATGGGTAGACAATAACGACGATAAAACGACTGTGACTGTGGCAGGTGCCGGGACAGAGCACGGCGTGGGGTCTGGGCAAGGTCTCTGGGAGGGCAAGGCTGTGTGAAGGCTGAGACAGAGCGGTGGATGGTGACAGTGTTCCAGAAAGAAGAGCTGCTGGTGCAGCCACTTTATCTACCTCTTCCCCCAGTGCCTCAGCATCTTTGGTGGTGAAACGAGGTCAATGAAAGCACTGAGGATTTAGAATTTTATTTTCGTTTGTTTTTGGGCCACACCTGGCGGTGATCTGAGATTCCTCCTGGCTCTGTGCCTCCTGGCGGCTCCTGGGACCTTATGTGATACCAGGGATAGAATCCAGATTGGCTCCATGCAAAGCCCCTAGCACTGAGCTTAAAGGAAATAGGGTAAAGGGGCCAGGAGGGATAGTGAGTGGTGCAGAGCACCTGCTTTTCAAGCAGATGGTCATGAGTTCAGGTATCTGGGGTCCCATATGTGCAAGATGCTGTTTTTTTTTGGGGGGGGGGTTGCGGTGGGGGTTATTTTTGTTTCAGTCTTTGTGCCATACTGCCAATGCTCCGGGTTTGTTCCTGGCTCTGCACTCAGGAATCACTCCTGGCGGTGCTCAGGGGAACATATGGAATGTCATGAATCAACCTGGGGTTGGCCACACGCAGGCAAGTTCCCTACCCACTATACTATCTCTCTGGCCCTCCTGGCACTTCTGTAGTTAGAGCCTGGTGTCTCTACTCCCCGTGCTCCCGAGCACCATGGGCTACTACTCCTCCCCGCACTGCAGCCAGTATGTGTGAGCACCACTGAACTGTCAGAACTTCTGGCAAGAGACCGGCTTGCCTTGTATGTGGTCAAACCGGATTTGATCCCTGGAATACCATAGGGTTCCCTGAGCCTGTCAGGAGAGATCCCTGAGTGCAGAGCCGAGAGTAAGCCCTGAGGGCTGGAGCGATAGCACAGCGGGTAGGGTGTTTGCCATGTACCCGGCCTACTGGGGTTTGATTCCCAGCATCCCATGTGGTCCTCCGAGCAGAGTCAGGAGTAAACCCTGTGCATCTCCAGGTGTGACCCAAAAAGCAAAAAAAAAAACCCCAAAACAAAACAACAACAACAACAAAAAACCGGAGTAAGCCCTGAGTGAGCATCACTAGGTGTGGTCCTGAAACAAAAAGAATCGAACAACAATAACTGGGCGCTTGACTAAGATGCTGAGCCCCATGAGTGCAGGTGGGAGCAAATTCGCAACTCAAAGTCCGAGGATCCCAGTGAGGGATGGGGGTCCGTGTGCGACCTCAGGGGAGCCCGCAGCCAGATGCAGGCGCAAATACCCCGGTATCACCAAAACAGCACCCAAAGTCTCACAAGGATAGGGGAACAGGAGGGAGGGAATAAAATCGATCGAATAGGAACCTCTTTTTCTCCCTCTAAATTTAATTTAAGTAAAGCACCAGGATTTACAAAGCTATTCATCGTTGGATTTTAGATGGACAGTGTTGCATCACCGACCCCCATGGTCAACTTCCCTCCACCAGTGACCCCAGGTTCCCTCTCCCACACCCCCACCCCAGCCTGCCCTCGTGACAGGTGCCTTTTCAAGATTGGTTATAAAGGTTTGGGTCTCAGGGTTTCAGGGTTGTGAACTCAGTGGTTTGGATGTTTAACTCTTTCATCCCTTAACATCACCAATGAGCCCTGACCCTTGCTATTTATTTTATTTTAGTTTTTCCACACCCAGTGATGCTCAGGGCTTACTTCTGGCTCTGCACCCCCCTCAGGGCTCGGGGAACCACATGGGATGCCAGGGAGCCAACCTAAGTAGGCTGCATGCAAGGCAAAGATCTAGCTTTAATTTTTTTTAGGCGTTATCCTGAGGATTACCTGAACTCACCTAGTAAACTGTGTCGCTCACTAAACTGCTTAGTGAGCGTCAGCTGCTACAGAGGCTGCAGAGGCTGCTTCTGATAAGAGTGTGACTTTCCATGTACTTGGCTGCCGTTTCTCTTTCCTCCCCTCTGCTCCAGTCCTGTGTGTGCTGCTGTGTCAGCTACTGGCTTGCAACGGAGGCCAATTTCTCACTCTCCCAGCACAGCCCGGAGTCAGGACTAGGGCTGGGCAGTTGGCACCAAGCTCCTCAGTTCTTGTTTGGCACTTGGGGGCCCTGGGTTCTATCTCGACAGCGCAGTTGTCCTCTGCCATGGATCATAGGGGGTGACCCCTGAGCATCACTCAGGGAAGAGCCCCCAAACACTATGGGGCATGGTCCCAAATTCAAAACAGCCACCACCAGCATATGCAGGACACACACATATGCACACACACACGACGTTTGTAAATAATGAAAAGCCCTGTCTTTCTAAGCAGTCGTAAAAGCTGGGATTTGGAGAGGGTACGATGAGGGCTGATACTCACATGCGCAGTTTCCATCTCCGATGGGTCTCTTTTCCCTTTCTTAAAAAAAAAAAATCTATCCCTTCTAATCAAACCTTTTAAAAATCGTAAAATTGGGACTGGAGCAATAGCACAGCGGGTAGGGCGTTTGCCTTGCACGCGGCCGACCCGGGTTCAATTCCCAGCATCCCATATGGCCCCCTGAGCACTGCCAGGAGTAATTTCTGAGTGCAGAGCCAGGAGTAACCCCTGTGCATTGCCAGGTGTGACCCAAAAAGAAAAAAATTGCAAAATTTTTTTAAATGATATTTTAGGCAGCACGGTTCCAACAGTGTTGCCATCTGTGGTTTTGGTATCCAAAGTCCCTGCTCCTTCACCTCCGCCCACGTGTACATGACTCTCCACCCCTGCTCTTCTGTGACTTGAGTCCACCTTTACCTCCCCCTGGGTGTGTTGCCCTCCAGGCTTGTGCTCCAGCTTCCTGAGCTTTGCCTTGGTTCCTTGTTTTCCTTACCCCCCGGATCTCCCTCTCTGGAGCAGAACTGTTTCCTCCTCGGGAGCACCGATGTTTCGCGTTGTTGTTTGCGTGAGTCCTGAAGACTCCTCTGCGGTATGAGCACGGAACTGTTTTTCCTCAAACGCTGTGGCGGGGTGACGGGGAGCTCTGGGTTCCTCAGGGCTTCTGGGTTTGGCTCTGCGGTAGTGACACGAATCACTGAAACCTCATTGGCTGCAAAGGAGACGGCGAATTCCCGGCCCAGCCCAGCCCTTTGCCGGCTGGGTGTCTAACAGGCAATGCTCAGTCCCCGTGGGCCTCCCTGCTGCCGGGGGCAGATCGAGGGGGAGAGCTGAGTCTTGCAGGTTTGGACTTCCATCTGGAAGTGTCCTTTGCTCCTATTTTCGGGACCAGAACAAACGACATGGCTGCAAAGGGTAGAGAAGTGTGGGCTTTCCTTGTTTCCAAAGGCGCAGGGAGGCAGGGTATTGGCAAGCCCCATAATGTCTGGTGAATAATAAATTTTGATGCTGTATCGTGCGTGTTTGTGTTTGTGTGTGTGTATCATTTTTGGGCCACACCCAGTGGTGCTCAGGCTCTATGCTCAGCGGTCACTCTTGATGCTACTCAGGGAATCATATGCGGTGCTGGGATCAAACCAGGGTCATTCTCGCAAGTGCAAACACCTCCCCTCATCTAGCAACTGGAGGGCCAGGATGAGTTCTGAGAACCATGGTCCTCCCATTCAGGAGCCACCCACTAGTGGTGGCCCTAAGGGGTAGTAACGAGGGAAAGAAGGCACGTCTTCAGAGTTCAGTCATTTTGTTTTGTTTTTACTTTTTGGATTATGCCAGGCGATGCATGGGGGTTGCTCCTGGCTCATGCACTCAGGAATTACTTCTGGCGGTGCTCGGGGGACCATATGGGATGCTGGGAATTGAACCCGGGTCGGCTGCATGCAAAGCAAATGCTCGACCCACTGTGCTATCACTCCAGCCCCCACAGTTAAGTCTTGAATCGGCACCATCATACCTGCTCTTTTGAGTGGAAAAGACGTCCATATAATTCACTTAAGCGTGATTTTCTTTCATCAACTGGGTACCATGGAGATACCATTATTCCAGGTTTCTTTTGGGGGATGATTAAACAGTTTGGGGGACCCTCCTGGCAATTCTCAGGCAATTGTGAAGGCAGTTCAGTGCTGCCTAAATCCTGTGGTGCCAGGGATTAGCCAGACTCCCCCTGCACAATCTCTCCAACTCTTGGTGGAACAGGTGTTTTTTTTTTTGAGCCACACCCAGTGGTGCTCAGAGCTTCCTCCTGGCCCTACGCTCAGGAATCACTCCTGTGGGATTCGGGGGCCATATGTGGTATCTGGGATCAAACCCTGATTGGCCAGGTGCAAGGTAATCGCCACAGAGCACCATGGGCCAAACAAACAATGCAATGGCAAGACTAAAATGAATAAATAAATATGCAAATAAAAAAATAAATCTGGTGTGGATCAGCAGTCAGCAAACTTTGGAAAGGGGCAGAGAACAAACAGTTTGTTCCAGACAGGACCTAGTCATCCCGGGAATTTCCCTCAGCCAGCAGAGAAATGAGCCACCTAAACAAACAGGGGTGTTTGTCTTCCGAGAAAACTTTGGCAAGTGCCACGAGGGACTGTTTAGTTTACTGGCTCTGTCTTAGGTCCCTCTGTCTGGTTACAGGGATCCCAGAAATGATCTGATGTTATCTGCTTTTAGTTCCAAGTGCCCTCGTGCCTGCAAACATTTACTGCTCCCATGACATGTCTGCTGACTCATGAGAGAGAGAGAGAGAGAGAGAGAGAGAGAGAGAGAGAGAGAGAGAGAGAGAGAGAGAGAGAGAGAGAGAGAGAGAGAAAGAGACAGAGAGAGAGAGGCAGAGAGAGACAGAGAGAGATAGAGAGAGATTGATAGAGAGACAGAGAGAGAGTATGTGTGTGTGTATCTAGTGGTAAATGCCCTGAGTTCTCTGGTCCTGGAAAAGTTGCCCCCACCTCCCTGTGGAAAGGGTCCAGGAGGGTGGATGCTCTTTGTGGGCCTGGAAGGTGCCAGTTTCTAGGCTCCAAATGGACCCTGGAGCCTCCCACCTCTCCGGGCTCCAGGGCATCTCGGCCATCAGAGTCTCAGCTTCTGTCATGCCGTTTTCTGGCCTGACAGCCGTGTAATGGCTCTTCTGTCACCAGAGAGACTCAATGTCCCGTGAAAGCATGACTTCTGACCCACCCATCCACATGCTGCCCAGAAGTCTCAGACTTCCCAGAACTTTGACTAGGATTCCTAGAATGCTAAAACGGTGGTCTTGACAAAAAAGGCCCACAAACTCAGTTACTGCCTACGTGAAGGGTTCATGGCTCTGGAAAGAGTGAATTGAGCCTTGTGATGTCCAAGGTCTTTTTGGCAGTTTACCTGCTAGGTAAGGAACAGTCTGTTCGCTTAGAGGCCACGGCCCTTCCTCCCAGACTCTTCATAACCCCCCTGACCCGGAACAAATCCATCGCAACTATGAGCCCAGCTTCCTTGGCTACAAGCAGGTGAGAATAGTAGTATTTACCTCTAGGAATTTAAACAAATCGTCTTTGTTTTTGTTTTGGGGCCGTATCTGGCTGTGCTCAGGGATGGCTACTGGCACTGATTCCAAATCTTAGCTATTATGCTGAGGGCTGCCATGAAAATGGTGCACATACATTCTTTTGAATGGTTGCTTTTCTGTCCTGGAGGTAGATACCCAAACATGGAATTATAGGGTCAGATGGGAGCTCAATTATGAGTTTACTGAGTACCCTCTATTCAGTACTTAAGAAACATTTTTCACAGTGCCTGGCAAAGACTACATATTCAATAAGTGGGGACTATTGGGATTAATAACTCAACCATCAACCAATTACATAATGGTTCCTGATTCCCTAGAATTTCAGAGAATATCTGTATGATTTCCTGGAATTAGCCCACTTCTGTATCTCATTGTTGGGCCAGTAATATTAGATCATACAGGGTTGTGCTTATTGATCTCTTTTGTCAAGGAGGGGAAAGTGAGGAGGAATGTGAAGTCTTTAAAAACATTGTCAGTTCATCTGCACTTATATGTTAATCGCAGCACTGTTTACAATAGCCAGAATCTGGAAAAAACCCGAGTGCCTGAGAACAGATGAGTGGTTAAAGAAACTTTGGTACATCTATGCAATGGAATACTCTGCAGCTGTTAGAAAGGATGAAATCATGAACTTTGCACATAAGTGGATCAACATGGAAAGTATCATGCTAAGTGAAATGAGCCAGAAAGAGAGGGACAGACATAGAAAGATTGCACTCATCTGTGGAATAGAGAACAACAGAGTAGGAGACTAATACCCAAGAATAGTAGTATATAATACCAGGAGGTTGGCTCTATAGCTTGGAAGTTGGCCTCACACTACGGGGGAAAGTCATCCCAGATAGAGAAGGGAACACCAAGTAATATGCGATTGGAGATCCTGTGCGGGAAGGGAGATGCATGCTGAAAGTAGACTAGAGACTAAACAGGATGACCACTCAATACCCCTATTTGGAACCACAACACCCAAAAGAAAAGAGAAATATCAAATTGGAATGCCCCGCTACAGAGGTGGGGTGGGGTGGGGGGACGGGATTGGGGGGTGGGAGGGATACTGGGTTCATAGGTGGTGGAGAATGGACACTGGTGGAGGGATGGGCTCTCAAACATTGCATGAGGGAAAAACAAGCACGAAAATGTGATTCTGTAACTGTACCCTCACTGTGACTCACTAATTAAAAAATAAATAAATTTAAATAAAAAAACACTGTCAGTTATTTTTATTTACTTCCTTCCCCTCTTCTTGTTGTTGATGCCATGTTTTAGAGGGTTCACACCAATGGGGGTCCCGGCAGCAGCGCTGCCTGGATTACCCTCAAGAATGTGGGGTGATGTGGGTGCTTCCAGCAATTGAACGTGTAGCCTCATAGCTATAAGGGCAGCCGCTCCTCCCCTAAGCCTCATCCTGAGCCTCCAGATACCCTTGCTTTGGCCCAGAGTGACCGGTAAGAGAAAGAGCTGCTTCCGTAGCTTCTCTATGGCTGATGGGGAAGAACCAGCCTGGGACATGGGGACTTGCTGGGAAGGATCAACAGCTGAGCACTGCGGGGCAAATCCCCGGGAAGCAGACTCAGAAGGTTGGCCTTGGCAGATTCCACTGGCAAATTCCCTCGGATCAGCCAGTGAGGGGAATGATGGCAGCAGGAATAGGGAAGTGAGAAGCCAGGGTGCGCCCAAATCAAGACTCCAGCCCTGTGGGGAACTCCGAGGATGTCACCCCCCCTGAAGAGTTGATCAGAAGGAGGCAAGCAGGCAGGGTATTTTTTTTTTGGGGGGGTGGCTATTTCCTGAGGTGCTCAGTGGCTACTCCTGGCATAGTGCTTGCTCTTGGCAGCGTTTTTTTTGGGGGGGTGGGTGGGCTGTGTGGTGCTGGAAACTCAGTCTCCTATGAGCAAAGCATTGAGCTATTTGCTACATGTTATTAGTGTGTCTTTGCAAATAGCTTGAAATCAGAAAATATGATGCCTAGATCATTGTTAATTCTCGATTGCTTTTGCTAGTCAGGACCTTTTGTGTTTCTATATAAGTCTTAAGATCTTTTTTCTATTTTTATAAAAAGTTCACTGGACTCTTGATCACAACTTTTCTTTTTTTTGTAGCTTTTGGGCTCTAACCAGTGATGTTCAGGGCTAACTCCTTGCTCTGGACTCAGGGATAGCACTCCTGGTGGGCTCAGGGAACCATATGTGGTGTTGGGATCAAAACTCATCATCGGGGCTGGAGCACAGCGGGTAGGGCATTTGCCTTGCATGCAGCCGACCCGGGTTCGATTCCCAGCATCCCATATGGTCCCCTGAGCACCACCAGGGTTAATTCCTGAGTGCAGAGCCAGGAGTAAGCCCTGAGCATCGCCGGGTGAGGCCCAAAAAGCAAAAAACAAAAACAAAAACAAAACTCAGCATCAACATCATCTATGGTCAGCCACGTAGACGGCAAGTCCTTACCCACTGCGCTACTCTCCAACTCATGACAACAACTATTTTAAATCTACAGAAAATTTTGGGTAGTATAAATAATATCAATTCTTAGAATCCATTAATATATATTAAAAAAAGCATTGATCTGTCTCCCACACCCCTGTGCTGAATGTTTTGAGGGGAGGGGGCTGAGGGGCGTCTGACAGGATTCACATTAAGCTTCTTTGTTGTGGCAGGTGGTGGGCTGAGAAATGTTGTTCAAAGCACATGGCTAACCCCACAATCATAAATAATCAATAAAATAACTATGATAGTTTTAATGCATCTCCTAGAGATCTGATGGCTTATGGACTTTGGCTCACGTCATGTTCTTTTCCTATCTGGGGGTGTTTGGGCCACATCTGGGGGTGTTCTGGGCTTCCCCTGACTCCGCTCGGGGAATCTCTCCTGCTGGGGCTCGGGAATCATATGCAATGCAAGGGATTGAAGGGGCTTCACTGGGTGCAAGGCAAGGGCCTTGCCCCTTTACTGTCTCTTCGGCCCTGTGGAATATTCTTCGCAGCCCGCCAGGGGAGGGTTGCTGGTGTCCTCTGGAGTGATGAAATGGGATGCTCAGAAAAGCTAAGCAGGGGCTCAGGCCAGGAATCCCGCTCTGCCTTTCCCTCAGAGCCAGCCCCCCTCCCTCTGCTGGTCGGGACTCACCTCATAGACAGAGAGAGCACTGGAGGTCTGGAGAGGCTCATAGACTTCCCCCAAGTTCAGAGCTAGTGAGGGCAGACTTGGAATTGAAGTGTGTGGGATACGCTTTCCCAGGCGTGGTGCTGCTTTTAAGGATCACAGAAGTGGTCCCTATCAAGGGGTGCCACAGAGGGACAGGGGACCTTACAAGCAGCTGGCATCCCCTCCGTCCCCAGGTCCTCCCTAGTCCATATATGGCCCTATCCTTCACCACCATGCCTTGCTTCTGAGCACAGAGCCTGGAGTAAGCGTCTCAGCACCTTCAGATTTGGCTTCCCCTACCTCCCAAGAGTTGGACCCCTGAAAGGAGGACTACTGTGGTCTAGCAGAGGGGAACATGCAGCTACCATGAACTTCTCCCATTTCGTTCACTTTCCTGATGTCAACTGCAGTTTCTGGGCTTTGAACTTGACACTAGGGCGATTGGAGAAGGCTGTGGAAAACTCTATCCCTGTAGCGCCCTGCCCCAGCCACCCTGCTGCCCAGCTGCCCCATCATTGCCCCAACCACCTCTCACCCCAGCCAGCCTAGGTCAGGCCACCTTTGAGTAGCTGGTAGAGTCATACTAAGAAATTGATGGGAATGTCTAAGATGGGACTGTGTTTGTAGGTGATTGGTGCTAGAAGATTATAGGTCAAAAACTCAACTCTCAATAGCTTCGTAAATCAAAGTTCTTTAATTGAATAAAAAATTTTTTAGGGGCAGGAGCAATATATGGCAGGTAGGGTGCTTGCCTTACATGTAGCCAATGTGGTAAGATTTCTGGCATCTCATACGGTCCCCTGGGCACCACCAGGAGTAATTCCTGATAGCAGAGCCAGGAGTAACCTCTGAGCATCGCCAGAAACAAACAAAAGACGGCTACTTACATATTGTATGACTCCAATTCTATAACGGTCTGGAAAAGTGAAAACAATGACTATAACAGAATAATCAGAACTTGTTGAATAGAGGGAAGACTAGATAAAACACAAATAATTTTGAAGGCAGTGGAAATGTTCTGTTTGATACATACCATAATGATGGATAGAATTATTTTGTTTGCTTTGTTTTGGGGCCACACCCGCGATGCTCAGAATTTACTCCTGGCTGTTGTCAGGAATATAGTTCTTTACATATTTGTCAGAGATATAGTGTGTACAACACTAGGGATGAACCTTAAGATAAGCTATAAAATTTGTGATTATTTTATGTTTTTGAAAATTGTAATGTGGACCTGATTTATAAGGTATTATATTTGCATATAGCTCAATTGTTCATAGCACATAAAACACACACACACACACACACACACACACACTCACACGCACACACGCAAATAATTATCAGGAACCTATTTGCTACACTTATTTTTATGTTGCAGACCACTAGATGGCGCTCGCCCTCCATGCTCCAGGCTCCTGCTCGCCAGTGGGGGCTTGGCACCGCGGTCCGTCCCTTCTCTCTCTGCACTGTGTTACCAGTATTAATTGCTAATAGTTATCGAGACATTACTGTGTGTCTAGTAAATTACTACGCTAAGCACTTTACATAAATTATATCATTTAATCTTTACCAGCACCTTTTCTCGGAGACATTGTGATCCTTCAAGTGAGGATCGGTAACAAGGTTTAGAACAAGGCTTTGCTGGCCAGGTCATCTGGCTCAGCTGGGAATTCTTCTTTAAGCTGTCTCTCTGACCGACTATTAGATTTGGAGGCAATTGAGAAGGTTCTAGGAGCCTGACTGGGTGTGAAGAGGTCCTTATAAACTTTGCTTCATTTAAAAGACCTGAGGCTCTTAGCACCTGGAGTTAATTAGCCAGGTAAATTGCCATCTTTAGCTGTTTCTTTAAATACGCTGAGTATAGTGAGTAAGTAGTTGCCCTTGGCCTACCTGGATCCCGCCCCCATCAGGTGACCAGCACTAGCTGTGTGTGGCCCCTGAACAACTAACTATTGTTATAGCTAGTTGCCTCTGGCAAAAGGATGAATCTTTGCCAAATCATTTGCAAATGAATCTTTGCGGAGTCTCTTTTGGTTGCCAGCTTGGAGTTCTTCTAATGCAAGATCTGACTTCAGAACCTCCAAAGCACCAGGGGCCAAAAGACCAGCTTGGTCTGTGATCCTCCAAAAAAGCATTGCTTCCGAGAAGAGGAAATATCCCTCTTTCCCGGTTGTTTCCTATTTTCAGGGAGAAACTCGGCGTGGCGTCTACCATACTATGAGGCTCGGGAAGGGGGATGAGGGGGAAAAAAAAAAGGAAAAGGAAAAAGGAAAAAAAAAGAGTTATGTACTTGGAGCAGTGGGGCTACATATCTCTTCATTCTCAGCAATGGAAAACTAATTATCAAATGCTTCCTTGGTAGTAGGGCTGTCTTTCTTGGGGGGAAACTCCAACAACAATAGTGAGTTTTGTGTTGAAATATGGAACCTAATCAAGGTAAAGAGAAAATGAAGTGAAATACATCAGTTATGCAGTTGGGGGTGGGGGGGGTAGGGGCAGGGTATACTGGGGTTGGTGGAATATGGACACTGGTGAAGGGATGGGTGTTTGAATATTGTATAACTGAGACATAAGCCTGAGAACTTTGTAACTTTCCATATGGTGATTCAATAAAAATTAAAAAAAAAAACAACAAAGAAAACAAAAAACAAAAACAAAAAAGCATTGCTTGGGGGTGGAGCAATAGCACAGCAGGTAGGGCATTTGCCTTGCACGTGGCCGACCCGGGTTCGATTCCCAGCATCCCATATGGTCCCCTGAGCACTGCCAGGAGTAATTCCTGAGTGCAGAGCCAGGAATAACCCCTGTGCATCGCCAGGTGTGACCCAAAAAGAAAAAAAAAGAGCATTTCTTGCTCCCCCCTCCAAGTGGCACAATATTTGCCCTTGAGTGACAGCCAGGGTGGAAAGTCACTGCAGGGGCTGGCCATCAGGGGTTGGACAGTGTTGCCCACCCTAGTTAATTTAGATTTCTTTTGGAATTGGGGGGGGGGGTTGGGCCTCCCACACGTGAGGCACGTGCTCTCCCACTGAACCACAACTCTGCTCATTTTGCCAGCACTGCGTGGACAAATGACCAGTTTGGTTTTTTTTTGGGAGGCCACACCGAGCAGTGCTCAGGGCTTACTCCTGGCTCTGAGCTCAGGGCTTACTCCTGGCTCTGTGCTCAGGGCTTACTCCTGGCTGTGCTCAGGGGATCATATGGGATGCTGGTGATGGAACCCAGGGTGGCCGAGTGCAAGACAAGAGCTCTACCCACTGTACTATCCTTCCCGCCCAGGGATCAATCTTGGTGGCGCTCAGGCGACCACATGCAGTGCGGGGGTCAAACCCAGGTGGGCATCTGCAACACAAGGGCCCTCCCCACTGAACCATCTCTCTAGCCCTCGATTAGTCACTTGTTAAGTGTGTGTGTGCTACTTAGTAGCACAAGCATAGATGGCAGCGTTTAGAAAGAATGCATCCAGACCATTCCCAGGCAACCCAAGTAGCTGTCACAGGATCCATGCCACGGAATGGAGGTGGCGCTTCCGTGGAAGGTCACGCCCTGCACCAGGGGCAGGGCCCCGAGCCGGCTGGAATGGCCCAGAATCTCTTTCCGCCTCGTGATCTCTTTCATGTTTCCGTGGCCAGGTCTGGATCTACCCTCTGGGTGGGCCCAAGCGCTCCTGGCAAGGGGGAAAGTCTCAAAAACAACCACCAGGGTAAGTGTGTGATGAGATGGATGTGGCAGTTCATGTCTCAGGTGACTGAGAGGAAGGAGAGGACGGGAGCATCCATCCGTGTTGTCACCTGGGCGGGAGAGTCGGTGGCCACAGAGTCCAGCAGATCACAGGAAGGAGCCTGTCCTTTCCCTTGTTTGTCTGTTTTCCCCCCTACCCCCTCTATTTTTATTTTATTTATTTATTTTTCTAACTTTTTTTTTTCTTTTTGGGTCACACCCGGCGATGCTCAGGGGTTACTCCTGGCTCTGCACTCAGGAATCACTCCTGGCGGTGCTCAGGGGACCATATAGGATGCTGGGAATCGAACCCGGGTCGGCTGAGTGCAAGGCAAAAGCCCTACCCTCTGTGCTATCGCTACAGCCCAGTTTTTTTTTTTTTTAAAGTGATTAGGTAGCTGAAAGGGCTCAAGGGACCACATATGGTGCCGGGAATTGAACTCAGGTTGGCCATATGCAAGGCAAGTGTCCTGCCCACTGTACTATCTCTCCACCCCCCTTCTGGCCAGTTTTTCATGAGACAGTTCATTTTGTTGTTGTTGTGTGCACTTTTTATACAACATGGATATGAACACTTTTTTTGGATGAAAAATGTTCACATAACTTCTTTTATTATACTTTTTTTTTTTTTTAGCTTTTGGGTCACATCTGGTGATGCACAGGGGTTATTCCTGGCTCATGCACTTAGGAATTAACTCCTGGCAGTGCTCAGGGGACCATATGGGATGCTGGGAATTGAACCCAGGTTGGCCGCGTGCAAGGCAAATGCCCTACCCGCTGTGCTATCGCTCCAGCCCCCACATAACTTCTTTCATTCAGTTAGGTATCTTTTTATCTTATGCATTTATTTATGTTGGGCTGGAGCAATAGCACAGCAGGTAGGGCATTTGCCTTGCACGCAGCTGACCCGGATTTGATTCCTCTGTCCCCGCATGGCAGAGCCTGGCAAGTTACCCAGTAACAACAAGTCTCACAGTGGTGACGTTACTGGTGCCCGCTCAAGCAAATCGATGAGCAACGGGATGACAGTGATACAGTGACAGAAGTGATTAGGTATCAAATCCTTGAAGTGAGAAGAAATAATAGTGCTTCAAGACAAAAGCCTGAGAGAGGCAGGAGCTGAGAAGCCTGGCATCACTTATTCCCCAGGAGCCCGTGAGTGGTGGGGGTGTGTGGACAGAAGCCTCAGGGGGTCCCCCAGGAGGGGGAAGGTGGCAGGGCTACTCGTCCTGTGTAGGAGGAAGGAATCTGAGATGCCAGCCCAGGAGCTAACTTTCTCGAGGCTTAGATAAATCATCTCCAGGTGCCCATTCATTTACCTTTGTGAGCCTTTTCTCTTAGGCTCACTGGTGTAGTGCACTGTTCCTGCTAAGTTTCACGCGCCATCCATTCTGGCACTGTCTGCTTCCCTCCATCGTTATCCTATCCCCTGCCCGGGCCATCGTTTTCCTGCTGAAGATCTGTTCTCAGTTTCTGTTGCCGTCGGCCATCTGTTACGCTCCTACTTTACATCTCCCTCATGAGAGGGATCATGAGAGAGATCATTCTGTGTCTCTTCCTGTCCTTCTGACTGATTTGTTTTCCCTCCCCCACCCTTTCTGCACACGAAATGCAAGCCAGAAGTCACCGGGACCCTCGGTAAATAAAGAAGGCTCCTAATACGATGCTGAGACCGACCTTTAATATTCTTTTCAGCAAAGACTGAATCCCAGCTGGTATTCAAGAATGAAGATCTATAAACCTGTCCCATCTGCCCGCTGACAGTGGTGTGTGAGGGCTGGGTGGGTGCTGGCTGTAGGCAGGGTGGACTGTACTTTCTCAAAGGTCCATATCGATATGGTTTGCTGTTAAAATCCACCTCTCTCTTTCTCTCATTCTTTCTGATGCTCCTCCATCTTTATTTTATATAGCCCCAAACAAGAAATAACCCATTGTCCGTCACTTGATAAATAAATATATATGTATACATATATATATTTATATATATTGCTTTTCGGGTCACACCCGTCTATGCATGGGGGTTACTCCTGGCTCTGCACTCAGGAATTTCTCTTGGCGGTGATTGGGGGAACATATGGGATTCTGGGAATTGAATCTGGGTCAGCTGTGTGCCAGGCAAATGCCCTATCCATTGTGTTATCGCTCTAGCCCCTTGATAAACATATTATAGTTTATTCCCACCTTGGAATACTCTCTCAATAATTAAAAGAATGATCTATTGATACACACAATACTTGCACAAAATAAAAACAGTTACACTTGGGAGAATATACCCAAGCTAATAAATATGAACTGTATCTTTATTTTTTTGCTTCTTGGGTCACACCTGGCAATGCACAGGGGTTACTCCTGGCTCTGCACTCAGGAATTACCCCTGGCAGTGCTCAGGGGACCATATGGGATGCTGGGAATCAAACCCGGGTCGGCCATGTACAAGGCAAACGCCCTACCTGCTGTGCTATCGCTCCAGCCCTTGTACTGTATCTTTTATTGTTTATTTTATTTTTGGAGCCACACCTACCTGAACTCAGGGTTTATTCCTGGCTCGGCACCAGGATCACTTCTAGTGGGGGTCCGGGTATCACATGGGTTGCCAGGGATTGAACCTGGGACAGACACGTGCAAGGGAAATGCCTTACCTGCTCTACAATCTCCCCGGCCCCATTAAGCACATCTCTTAAAGCCTTTCTCAGATGGAGAATGAACAGGCAATTCTGTAGCCTGCTGAAACCTAGATTTTTCTGAAGCCAAGGAAACCTAGATTTTTTTGAAGTTTTTCCAGACACTGAGGTTGACAGTATGTTTTGGTGACGATGGGGTCAAACAGTAAGGACAGAGGGCAGCTTGATGTACTTTCTCGTGACTCTGCCCCCTTCACATACAACCAGAAAGGGGGAGGCTGGCTGGGCCTGGCTGCAAAGCGGGTTTAGGCTTGGGAGGCAAATAGATCCACGTCAGATGCAGGTTTCTTGCTAGGGCCAAATGTTAAGTTCTCTAAGCCCTAGTTTCCCGTGCTGTGAAAGTGGGAATAAGCATATTCTTTAACTCGAAGATTCCTTTTCTCTGTTTTTGATCTTTTTCTCTGCCTCTCCCTGTGTGTGTGTGTGTGTGTGTGTGTGTGTGTGTGTGTGTGTGCGCGCGCGTGTGTTTGTCTTTTCAAGTCATGCCTAGCAGTGCTCAGGGCTTGCTTCTGGTCTGTGCTCACCCCTCGGGAACTGTACATGGTACTGGGTATTTTATGGGGCCTGCTACCTGCAAAGCAAGCTCCTGACCCTCTCAGACTCTCTTTCTGATCCAAACTTGAGAATCTCTGTAAAAATTAAACTTAAAGCAGACGAATGCGCCTGGATACACCTCTAGGAGTTCCCTGTCCAGGAGGCGATGGGGTCCAGGACTGACTGTGATGATTTGGGCCTTGAGCCTGTATTTCCCAAGGTCTGGGACTGGAGCGATAGCACCGTGGGTAGGGCGTTTGCCTTGCATGCGACCGACCCGGGTTTGATTCCTCCGTCCCTCTTGGACAGCCCGGCAAACTACTGAGAGTATCCCACCCGCATGGCAGAGCCTGGCAAGCTCCCTGTGGCGTATTCGATAAGCCAAAAACAGAAATAAGAAGTCTCACAATGGAGACTTTACTGGTGCCCGCTTGAGCAAATCAATGAACAATGGGACGACAGTGCTACAGTGCTACAGTGAACTGTTTCAGTACCCCTTTCTCTCCTCTGCTGTGGGAAGACCAGGAATCAAAGTGAAAAAGACTGCTTTTCTTTTCAGTCCAGTAGGTGGTGACATTCTCCACCTTATTTTGTTTTATTTTATTTTATTTTTTTAAATCCAAAAATTGATCCTTGAGGCCTGATACAGCCCTTCCTGAGGCCAGGGGCTTTGGGGGATGGTTGAGACAATTCACCGTGAGGGGTTCTCCTTGGGGAAGCATTAGGCTCGCCTCAGGTCACCGGCAGGCATTCATCTCTCCCCCAGGCCGGCTTCTCTAGACCTCTTTTACTGCTGTTCATTCCCCACTAGAGAGTGGATACAAAATTGATCGGAAAAGACCACCTGCTTTATTCCCTCAACAAGGAAACGTCATCCCACTGAATTCCCGAGCAGACACCGTCCTAAAGCCAAGAAGTGGAGGCCATCTCTCTGGGGGAATCTTGGGCTACAGTTAGCCGAAAAGAAATATCACGGCTGCTTGGAGAAAGGAAAATCATTTTCTATTTTTCAGAGTTTATGCTGAGGGCTGCTTGGAGAACGAGCCCCGAGGCCCACTTGAGGAGTTTGTTGTATCAGCGACTTCTCTCCAGCCCTGTCTGCCCAGACTCCAACTTAACTGCACTTGAATGGAAGTGGGTGGGGCGTGAGCTGATCTCGCCTAAGAGAAGCACAGCAGCTAAGGCTCTCGCCTGCAGTGGGCTGATTGGATCCTGGGTACCACACGGGCACCTGAGCACTGCTAGGAGAGAGGGCAGCGTGGAGCTGGGAGTTGCCCCCCAGCACCACCAGGGAGGGAGGATGGAAGGAAGAAAGGGCGAAAGGGAGGAAAAGGAAGGGGGGATGGAAGGAAGAAAGGGCCAAAGGGAGGGAAAGGAAGGGAGGAAGGGAGAAAGGGAAAAAGGAAGGAAGGAAGAGACGAAGGGAGAGGGGGGAAAGAGAAAGAATGGGATGGAGGGAGGGAAGAAGGGAGGAAGAAAGGGAAGGGAGGGAGAGCAAGGGAAGTAGGGAGGAAGGAAGAAGGAAAGGAAGAGAGGAAGGTACAGAGGAGGAGGAGGAAGAGAAGGAAGAAAGAAAAAGAGGGTGGGAGGAACACTTAGCAGTTCAGGGTTGGGGCAAGGTGAAAGGTCAGCATCGGTGCCAGGGTGGCCAGTAGTCCCAAGGGCAGCTTCCTCTGGCTGTGACCTGGATAGTGTTAGCCCAAGAACAGCTTCATGTCTTTGGGGTGGGGGTAGGGGGAACTCAACCCTTCTTGGCGTTATGCACTGTAGCACTGTCATCCTCTTCTTCATCGATTTGCTGGAGCGGGCACCAGTAACGTCTCCATTGTGAGACTTCTTGTCACTGTTTTTGGCATATCGAATATGCCACGGGGAACTTGCCAGGCTCTGCCGTGTGGGCGGGATACTCTCGGTAGCTTGCCGGGCTCTCCGAGAGGGACGGAGGAATCGAACCCGGGTTGGCCGTGTGCAAGGCAAATGCCCTACCCGCTGTGCTATCACCCCAGCCCTCTTGGCATTATAGGAAAAACGAAACAACTCTGCAGGACAAAATCACCGTGAAGGCATGGTGAGCAGGATGGCTCTTGGAAAAGGATCTGCACAACATCAAACTAATACATTCCGCACAGGTTTTGGTCCTTGAAGCAGTGTGTGTGTGTGTGTGTGTGTGTGTGTGTGTGTGTGTTCCGTGTTTCCGTGTTCCCACCTTGATCAGCGCCCTGGTGACGGAGACATGGGTGGGAGCTGTGGACCATGGGCGTCCAGTGGGGTGCACTAGCTGGCAGAGGGGCCTGGGCGGGTACCCTTGGTGTCTTCCACACTCACTGGAGGAGAATCGCAGGAAACATCCAGTCCACTTTTCTCCAGCAGCCTGGGACCTCGAGAGCCCCGAGTGTGAGCGACTATTTCTAGACCTGCTTTGCAATCAGATCACAGGGGACTTGGGCAGCCCGGACGCCCGTCTCAGCAGTCCTCTGGGACACGCAGCCCCGAGCCTCCTGCCCCCGCTCCCGCTCTAAATACAGTCGAGCTCAGTGTGGTTGGAAACAACGATCAACTAGGACACGATGCATAAACACCCTCGCAGGGAAATAAAGATGTTGGTAGTTACGCCACAAGATGACCAGGCTTGCACCGAATTCAAGACAGTTTTGGGTGGAGAAGAGAAATCACTTCCCTCCCCGGGGATCCTGCAGGCCAGAACTTCTCAAACTGTAATAATGAGGATTTGAATCCCCTGGGTTGTGGAAGTGCCGGTTTGGTTTGGGTGCAACAGATGAGGCCTGCACGTGGCACGGCCCCGTGTCACCCCCACTGAGGGCACAAGTCCACAGATGGGGAGGTGGAAGCTGGGCCTGAGTAAGTGAGTTGGCAGAGGTTTCTGACTCAGCCAAGAGAGAACAAACCCTTCTCCCATTTTAAATTTAATTTAATTTTGTGGGGAAGATTGGAGCGGGTCGCCACACTTTGGGGCTCGTGGGCATTCCTGACTCTGTGCTCAGGAGTGACACCCTAGTGGTACCCAGAGACGCATGTGACTCAAAAACTGAAAACAGGGGGCTGGAGCAATAGCACAGCGGGTAGGGCGTTTGCCTTGCAAGCGGCCGACCTGGGTTCAATTCCCAGCATCCCATATGGTCCCCTGAGCACCGCCAGGGGTGATTCCTGAGTGCAGAGCCAGGAGTAACCCCTGTGCATCGCCGGGTGTGACCCAAAAAGAGAAAAAACTGAAAACAAAAGAAAAACAACCCCCCCTCCATAAAACCTCAAAAAACGACTCTCCAACACACACACACACACACACACACACACACAAAACACCACACAAAGGTAGCAAACAGGAGGAGCTGGGGCATGTGATTAGTCACCATGCTTCTTTTTCCATTAGGGGAATTGAGGAGGATGCACCTGGTCTTTCAAAGGCGATTGGCTGGAGAGAAAATGCAGGCTTTAAGGCACAAACCTTGCATGCCACAGACCCACGTTTTAGCCCCCAGCATCCCGCTCCAGGGGGGAGGGAGGACTGTACTGGTCCAGAATCACTGTGAGCCACCCACCTTCTAATTAATGCTTACAGAGTTGCCCCTTCCCCTCTCACCCCGTGCAAGTCTCTTTTTTGGAGCGGGGGGGGGGGGGGGGGGTCCCAGTTGGCTGTGTTCAGGGATTACTCCGGGAGCAGGAAGAGGGGGCCCTGGGTCTGGTTTCAGCAGGGAAAGCGGGGAGGGGGCTGAGGTGCGCGGGGTTCTTAGCCTGGTCCCCTGGCGCTCAGGCCTGCGACCCCCCCCCCCAGGTCCCTGCCCTCCAGCACCGCCCCCATCACGGGCCTCCTTCCTGGGCTTCCCTGGGGAGCCTCTGCAGAAAAAAAAAAAAAAAAAGCAAGTTGGGGATTCAGCACAACACCGGGCTCTAAGTGCTTCCTGAATGCGCCAGAATTAGAAAATGGCTTCCAATTGAAGACTTAATTTTCAATTAGGGAATATTCAGGCAGGCGCGGGCGGGGCGCGGGGACGGCAGCTGGGTGCGTTCGGGCGCTTCGCCCGCCGGAGACGCGCTCGCGGGCACCTGCCAGCAGGTGGCAGCACCGAGACCGGGCGCGGCGGGGCGCGGCGCCGCCTCCAGGCCCCCAGGTGGGCGCGGCCGCTCGCCGGCTGCACTGCACTTGCGGTGGGTTAAACAGGCTCTCCAGGATTGAACCCGAGCGGGGAGGGCGCTTGCTTGCTGGCTTGCAGCTCACTTGGGTTTGATGCCCGGCACCCCATATGGACCCCCGAGCACCAACAGGAGTAATTCCTGAGTGCAGAGCCAGGAGGAACCCCATGAGCATCACTGGGTGTGATCTCACACACACTCCCCCCGCCCCCTCCTCCCGCACAAATACACACACACTCAGGAAAAAGTCTCTTCCCACCTGCCCTTGGAGTTCATCACTGGCTAACACACGTGCTCCATGTCTGCAGGATGCACACACTAGGCACCGTGTTTGGACCTGCGGGGAGAGAGCAGGGTGGAGGGGATGCAGGATGAGTAAGAGATTGCTAAAGTGGGGGCAGGAGGCTCTGCGGGAGGTGACTCTGAGATGGGGTGACTTTATCTGCACCCTGCAATTCCCATCCCCCCAAACTTATTTTTTAAATTGAATCACCATGAGATACAGTTATGACGCTTTCGTGATTGAGTGTCAGTCATACAATGACCTAACACCCATCCCTCCACCAGCGCGCATTTTCCACCACCAATGTCCCCAGTATCCCTCCCGCCACCCCCACCTCCACCCCATCCCACCCACTCTCTCTGTGGCAGGCCCCTTCCTTCTTTCTACCTACGTTTGGGCATCATGGTTTGCAATACAGATACTGAGAGGCCATTATGTGTGGCCCTTCGTCTACTTTCAGCACGCATCTCCCATCTATCCCGAGCAATCTCTCCAACCATCATTCACTTAGTGGTCCCTTCTCCATCCCACCTGCCTTCTCCCCCAGCACACGAGGCAAGCTTCCAAACCGTGGAGCGATCCTCCTGGCCCTTGTGCCTACTGTCCTTGGGTGTTAGTGTCATATTATGTTATTTTTATATTCCATGAATGATGCACTTCCCATCTTCACACACCTGCCCTCCTCCTCCTCCTCCTTCTGTTCCTTCCCTCACCCCAAGGGCTCCAGGTTTCTCCACTCCAGGCACACTCCCTTCCTGGGGCCCTTTTTCTCTCCTTGCACCTAGAAATCTGGGACAGGATCCCTGAGCGTCCCCCAGGCCCCAAGGAGCCAGGGGAACCCGAGGCCAGGATGTCAGTGGGCACACAAGGATGAGGCACTCTGGAGAGGCGGGAGCGGAGCTGGAGCTGCAGTGATGGATGGCGTCCCCCTTCCACACCCCTCGCCCCCCTTGCCCCCCAACGTGGAGACCCCTTTGCTTTCCTTGCATCCTCGTTCCAGCTGGGCGCGAGCGAGCGCTGGCTGCAAATGTTTCGAGGATCTGCCATCAGGGCTTTCCCCCACCCCTTGGCTCCCGGCCCTGCCCAGAGCTCCCGGCGACATCTGCTTCCTGCAACGAATTCCAAGCGCCTTGCCCCCCCCCCCCCCCGGCCCCCAGCCGCGCGCATACGGTTGCGGTTCTCGCATCTCTGCAAAGGGTTTCTCTGCAGGAGGCAGGCTCCGTCCGAACCCACTGCTCGGCCTTGGGCGCGCTGCCCGCCCCCCCCCCCCAAAGGTTAAACCCCTCTCCTGAGAAGTGAGGGCCACACACGGTTTCTCCACGGCTCTGATCACGCCCACAAGTCCTTTTTTTGTTTTGTTTTTTGTTAGCTGCCATCCCAAAGGGGGCCTCCTAGCAGCCAATTTCCAAGACTTGTGGGTTTGGCTTGAGGGAAGGAGGAGAGAGTGTGAAGTGGCTCAGAACGCTTATCCGTGCTTCCAGAATCACCAAACGGGAGATTAGGATGGGCGGGGGTGGGGGAGAGGAGTTTGAAAACCGAACAAATAAAACCATAAACGACCTGGAGATAACCCCCGAAACTCCTTAGCTAGGAAGCAACTGACTTAGGTGAGAGATGCTGTGAACTAGCATTTAGGCTCTGAAGGGCAGCTGAGAAACCTTGTACCAATCCTTTTGCTAAGTGGAATTGATTTAATTCAAAGTATTTTAGCCATCAAAAAAAAGTGTGTGTGTGGGATAGTTCTGAGATCACGATCACGATCATGAAATCCCTTTAATCGTCAATTTCTCAAGCGGGCTCAGTAACCTCTCCATTCATCCTTTCTTTGAGATCTTAGAAGTCTCCCAAAGATGTCCCACTGGAGGCCCTTTCAGGGTGGGGCAGGGGGGGGGAATGAGATCCAGCTTGTTACTGGCTTTAGCATATGAATACACCATGGGAAGCTTGCAAGGCTGTCCCATGTGGACAGAAAACTCTCAGAAGCTTGCCAGTTTTTCCCAAAGGGAGAAATAGGCTACAAGATAGGCTGCTCGTTTCTGGGAGCTTGCTTTTAAGTCTCTGGATGTTGGTCGTTGATGGGATTATACACACCTGGGTTCCTCTGCCGGTACCTTCATGCGTGAGGCCTGTCCAAACATGTGGAGAGGGGCCTTGAGCATGGCTGTGGCTAGGTTCCAGTGGTTTTAGGCCGCCGGGAGCTCTGCTCGGGGCGGGGAGGGAAGCTGGAGCCCATCCCCTCCGAGGGGCCCTGGGGAAGACAGCCAGGCGTGCGGGCAAGAGTCCTGAGAACCATATTCAAATAATTTTGATTAGTTAGCCCACCTCAAATTCAGTGACCATTTGCCAGGTGTCTGCTCTGCACGCTCATTTATTTTCTTCCTATCTTAGACCCAGGAGGTGGAGGGCTGCAGTACCCACATTCCAAGTAAAAAATAAAACCAAGACTTGGGGGTCAGAAAGATAATTCAGGGGTTAAGGCTCTTGCCTTGCCTGCAGCTGACCTGGCATAAATCCCCAGCATTGTACAGGGTCTCTGACCCCTAACCACAAAGCCAGGAGTAAGCCCTGGGCACTGCCAAGGGTGGCCCCCACATCAAACAAAACCCCAAACAAACAAGAAAACTAAGAGTCATATTAGGTAGCTTGTTAAAGTTCCACAGAAATAAAGTGGTTAAGCAAGAATTTGAACCAGGCCTGCTGTCCATCCCTTGCATTTTCTAGAGAATTCTAGAGGCTTCCTCAGATATCTACTGCTTGGCTGAGCAGGTTCCATGGAGAAGGGAGGTTGAAAGTGTATGACATTATCTCCCCTTAGAGGGTCTGAGGCTGGCGGGTGGTGTCTGAAGAAAAAGATGGGCAGATGAGACATTCCAGAAAGTTCCGGTTCCCTCATTTGGCTGGCCAGAGAGAAGGGGAATCTTTACTGAGCCAATGTTATTCTCTTTTTGTTTTTGTTTCCGGAAGCCTCTGGCAGTGAGGGTGTTAAAAGTCTGTGTAGTCACAATTATGCCTTAACTACCAATTATGGGAAAACTCATCATTTTCCGGTAATGTAATTACATTAAGTAGCACCAGTCATGTCAGTGCAAAGATGGGGCAGCCCCTAATTAGCCACTGAACCCAGACACCTCAGCCTGCGTCAGGGATAATTGGTGGAATGCAGTTTTGCATTTCAGGGCTGGCCCGGCTTTTCTGCAGGAGAGCGGCTCCCGGTTTCTGATCCTCCTCTGAGTGGGTGATTCAGCTGTGTTTGTGCTCTGGGAGCAGATGAGACGCCAACAGGCTCGATCTAGGTGTGCCTGACTGAGGGTGTCTCTCACAGGAAGGATTTGGGGAGAAAGTTTCACTCCTGGGGTTGTGCCCTTGAAGGGCAGGACGTGTCCAGTCTTCTCTCCTCCTGCACGGAGGGACAGAGAAGGAGAAGAGCCAATACACCTAGAGCCGTTTTCCGCAGGCCAGGACTGTGCTAGGGACTTCCCGGGCATGGTTGTGTGTTCCCAGAGCAATGCTAGAAAGGAAATGGGCAGGAAATACACTTTGTGGGCACGGGCAGGAAGTTCCCTGACCTCCTTTGGAGTCTTCTGATGCTGGTGGAGCAATCAAATTAGCATCAGACAGATTAATAGGAGAAAAGGAACAAATCTAATTACATACTTGAGCATCTACATGGCTGTAAATTCTAGGGCAAATAGGATGCTTCGAGGGTTTCTGTGCTGAATGAAGGAAAGGCAGAAGAACTGGGACTTTAGGGAGTGTGTGTGTGTGTGTTTGTGTAATCTGGGACTTCAAGGTGTGTGTATGTGTGTGTGTGTGTGTGTGTGTATGTCTCCTGGGACTTCAAGGTATATGTGTGTGTGTATCCTGGGACTTTAGGATGTGTTTGTGTGTATCCTGGGAGTTTTGGGTGTGTGTGTGTGTGTTTGTGTGTATCCTGGGACTTTAGGGAGTGTGTGTGTATGTATCCTGAGACTTTAGGGCATGTGTGTATGTGTATGTGTGCATTCTGGGACTTTAGGGCATGTGTGTGTGTACATAGCCTGAGATTTTAGGGCGTTTGTATGTGTGTGTGTGTGTGTGTGTGTGTGTGTGTGTGTGTGTGTGTGTGTGTGTTTGTATCCTGGACTTCAGGGCATGTGTGTATTTGTGTGTGTGTATGAGGTAGTGGTGGTGCCGAAGGAGAAGACCCAGGACAAAACCCAAAAGCTTTGGAAGGAGAGCTGGCCCTGCCCTATTAATGTCTTCTGCTTTTTCGTTTGTTATTTGTAAGTTTTTGTTATTGGCACTAGGGGTTGAACCCAGAGTCTCCCACCTGCAAGGCCAGCCTGCACACGCTGGGATAGTCTCTGTCCTGCTTTTCCTGCCTTCCAGACACGGTTTGACTGGTGTGTCGCTCTGTGTAATGTGTGCATTAAAAACAGCAGGGGTGGGGGCGGGGCTGGATCGTTAGCACAGCAGGTAGGGCGTTTGCCTTGCACGTGGCCGACCCGGGTTCAATTCCCAGCATCCCGTAAGGTCCCTCGAGCACCACCAGGAGTGATTGCTGAGTGCATGAGCCAGGAGTAACCTTTGTGCATCGCAGGGTGTGTCCCCAAAAGAAAAAAAAACCCAAAAAACAAAACAAAACAAAACAAAAACCCAACGCCGCCCCCCCCCAAAAAAAAACCCAGCAGGGGGCTGGAAAGAGAATATAATGGGTAGGGTGCTTGCCTGCACACGGCTGACCTGAGTTCAGTCCCTGGCTCTGCCTGTATTCTCCTGAGCCCCAACCAAGAGTGATCCCTGAGTATTGCTGGGTGTGACCCCAAAATGAAAACTAAAACCCAAAACCAAACCTTGTTAAGTGGCAACTTGGGTTTAATGCCCCAGCACTGTCTAGGGTCTCTTGAACCTCACTTGGAGTAATTTCTGAGTACTGCTGGGTGTGAGCCCAAAACCAAAACAACTCTCAACTCTCAGTTGTGAGGCTGACTGGATGAATATCCCCAGGGAAGACCCAAGTCTTAAGCAAAGACTGAGTGGCTATGAGCAAAAAGGCTGAGACGTATATTCAGTTGAAGAGAGTTCTTTTTGTCTTTTTGGTTTTGGGGCTGTACCTGGAGGTGCTCAGAACTTACTCCTGGCCCTGTGCTCAAAGATCACTCCTGGTGGGCTTGGGGAACCAAGTGGGTGCTGGGGATCAAACCTAGACCATGTCAGGAGAGTGCACTACCCGCTGTACTATCTCTCTGACCCCCTTGTCTGGATTTGGCAGGAATCTGATTTAAAATGAAGGGAATGGGGCTGGAGAGATAGCACAGCGGGTAGGGCGTTTGGCTTGCACGCGGCCAATCCAGGTTCAAATCCCAGCATCCCATATGGTCCCCTGAGCACCGCCAGGGGTAATTCCTGAGTGCATGAGCCAGGAGTGACCCCTGTGCATCGCCGGGTGTGACCTAAAAAGCAAAAAAAATAATAATAAAAAAAATAAAATGAAGGGAATGCTGCAAATAGTGTGATTGAAATTCCTTTGTAAAATTCCTGAGTGGCTTGGGGCCGGCTGGTGGGGGTTAAGTAATACTAGCACTGTAGCACTGTCGTAACACTATCATCCTAGCTATGATTATTATTATTATTTTTAATTTGTCTGTTTTTGACAATGCTCAGGCTTCTGCCCTCAGGAATCGGTCGTGGCAATGGTCCCCACACCATGCGGGTTGCCGAGGACCCAAGCTGGGATGACTGCGTCGTCGACAAGGCAAGCTCGCTATTTGCTCTACTACTTCTCTATTTGGTCATATTTTGGGACTTTCTTTGAAAGCCACCGAAGTAGGGATGGGTGGACTTTGGTAGGGTCCGGTGTCGAAAATTTCCCCCTCCGAATCCGCAAAGAGCTCAGCCAGTAATGTAATAAACAAGCGGAGTTTATTAAGCCAGCTAGCTGGGGTCAAGCTTCTAGGCACACGCAGGCCAAGCAAGACCCCGAACAAGGGAAAAGCTGCAAATTTTATAGTCAGGGCTTACATCTGCTTACATCCCAACCCACACGTACAAATTTTAACAAAAGCATGAGTAAAACATGTAAGTTTCATGAGTTTCATGGATTCAGAAGAAAACATACCTTCAAAGAGTACAAACAAGCAGTTACAGATAGGTGACCTAGACATGTTTTCAGAACGTTCTGGCAGCTACCCACCCTGCTTGTATCTGGGTGGCTTCCATAGACAGTGAATAGCAGTTAGGAAACTATTTGCCAAAGCCGAGTTTTCAGCCCAAATGACCTTCCCTCACCGATGGTTGGATGGCCGGGCCGGGGAGGGGGCGGGGGTGGGGGAGAAGCGGGGGGGGGGGGGGAGGGTTAAGAAAAACAAAAAGTTTTAAGTAAAACAGGACGTGGATCAGGAACCAGGCATGATGGAGTCGCTCCTGCCCCGCTCTGTGTCCACCAGACTCATCTAGGAGATGGGACAGAGCAAAGCAGGAGAGGCTGAGAGCGCAGACTTGCTGCGGAGGGCACGGCTCACATCCCCATCCGTCCGTCCAAGGCCTGGCGCTTGGCCTGCTGGGACCTGGCTCAGGTACAACAGAAGCAGCAACTTGGCCAGCAGAGGTCTGTGGCAGACATGTGCCCACTGCAGTGTCTGGAGCTTCTTGCCTGAACTACGACTGTCATCTTTCCAAATGAATTTTCTTGGCTTATCAGGGCTGGAGTGATAGCACAGTGGGTAGGGCGTTTGCCTTGCATGCAGCCAACCTGGGTTCGATTCTTCCTCCCCTCTCCAGAGCTCGGCAAGCTACCGAGAGTATCTCGCCCGCATGGCAGAGCCTGGCAAGATACCTGTGGCATATTCATTATGCCAAAAACAGTAACAACAAGTCTCACATTGGACACGTTACTGGTGCCTGCTCGAGTAAACCGATGAGCAATGGGATAATAGTGACAGTGACAGTGATCAGTTAAGTCTCCACGCTGGGGCTCTGCTGGGGCTCTGTAGAGTTGGAGAAGTTGGACTGATGGCACGGAGGGTAGGACAGAAACTACTTTTCGACTTCTTCAGTGATCTTGGCACTAGATCCTAGCACTTGGTCCTAGAAGGACCCTCAGGCCATTTTGTCAAGAGGGCATTTGGGGGTGCTGGGGGTATCCATGCTTCTCCCTAGAAGTGGGGGAAGAAGCATTCTGGAAAAATCTAGTGTCCAAAAGTGATCCGGTGGGAATATTTTGGTTCTGTGGTGAGTGATGAAATAACCAACGTTCAGATAGAACAAGGGATTTCTAAGAGTTCACATTTCCTGTGTATTTCATTATTTTTTTTATTGTTTATTTTTGTTTTCTCTTGGCCACCTTCTGCGGTACTGGGGTTACTCCCTCCAGGTCCCCAGGTTTGCTCCTGGTGGTGCTCCAGGGGCCATACAGTGAGTGTCAGGGACTGATTGCAGACATCGTGCGTGCAAAGACTGTGCTCTAGCTCCTGGAGCAGTCTCTGTGTCCCTGAATTTTTTTGTTTATAACTGTTGACAAATCTAATTTGACAATTCATCATCATCATCATCATCCCGTTGATCGTCGGATTTCTTGAGCAGTCTCAGTAATGTCTCCCTTTGTCCTAGCTCTTGAAGCCTCTCTTTATTCATCCTTCCCAATGGTGCCACATTGGAGGCTCTTTCAGAGTCAGGGGAATGAGACCCATCATTGTTACTAGTTTTGGAATATGAATATGCCATAAGGAGTTAGCGAGGCTCTACGATGTGGGCAGGAAACTCTCGGTAGCTTGACAGGTTCTCCCAGAGGGAGAAGTAGGCAATAAAATGCTTCCAGGAGCTTGGTTTTATAGTCTCTGGATGTTGGCCGTTGGTGGGATTACACGGCGCTGGGGGCAGTTTCTGAGTGTGACCATCTAGCTACTGGAAAATGGGAAATCTGGGCGGAAGAGGCCCAGTCCTGATCTGAGCAGGCTTGGAGGTCTCAGCCCCGGGTCCCATACACCTGGGTTCCTCTGCCGGTACCTTCATGCATGAGGCTTGTCCGAACGTGTGGAGAGGGGCCTTGAGCATGGCTGTGGCTAGGCTCTGGAGGTCTTTGGCTGCAGGGGCTCTGCTCAGGGCGGGGAGGGAAACTGAAACCCACCCTCTCCGAGGGGCCTGGTGAAAACAGCCAGGGGTGGGGTCAAGAGACTCTCTGACAATTAGAAATATTTAAATCCCCTTTAAAAGTGTTTTTTTTTGGAGGCACACTGGGGATGCCATTCTTGGTTCTGTACTTGGGGCGGGGAGGTCATTCTCAGTGATGCTTGGGCACCAGGCAGTGCCTGGGATTGATTCTGAGTATGATACACTGATACTGACTATGCAATCAGCCCCTTGAGCTGTCTGTCCAGCATCCTCCTCGCTTTGAAAACTTATTCTCTTTTTATTTTCTCCCACCTTCCCCTTCCTTTGGTGTTGATGAGTTTTTGTGATGAGTGGTAGGAGGGCCTGGGTCATACTGAGATATTCAGGGCCTATACCTGGCTTGATGCTCACTATCAATCCTGGTGGTGCTGGGGTCTATGTGATGTGAGTGGTTAAACTGAGGTTGGTCATTTGCAAAGCAAAAGCCCCTCATTGGCTGTGCTGTCTTATCAGCTTGCCTCTGTGGCAGATGCTCTCCTTCTTCTCCTCTCTCTCTCACTCCCTCTCTCTCCCTCTCCCCTTTTAGGCACTGTGGCTTGCAATAGCAGTACTGCTGAAAGGTTATCATGTCTATCCCTTTACCTCCTTTCAGCACTCAGTTCTTGTTCAGAGGGATCATTCCCAACTCTCATTGCTAGAGTGGTCCCTTCTCTTTCCTAACTGAGAGTGCCACTTCCAAGTTGTTATTGCATTATTTATTTTTTTTTACAGAACTATAAGTTGTACAGAATATGGCCAAAAATAAAAAACTACAGCTGTCAGAGTTGGAATATGCAAAAATGCAGGCAGATTTTAGTAGGATGTCAAGATTTAGAAGAGAAAGGTATTTCGTGTTCTTTTTTGGTATCCCAAATAGGACACAAACTGTACCAGGCCATTTTAGAAGTGTGGATGCCAGAGATAGAAATGTCATTAGCCTGCCAGAGAACTTAAATTTCTTTATTTACAGATGAGAAAAGTCAAAGTTGGACAAAGGAGAGAAGTCATTTTCTTAGATTATGATTTTATTGTGAATTAGCCAGGAATATAATCCTCAACTTTTAACTCTGGAATCTTTTTTCAAAAAATGCCCTTGATTTTAAATATTATGTGATTGAAATGTTTCTTGAGTTATTTATTTTGTGGCAAACCCAAGAATCGAACCCTGGGCCTCACACGAGCAAGGCAGATCCTCTATCAATGAGCTAGATTCCCAGTGTTAAAAATTTCTTGACCTAAATAGTTTATAGCACTCATTTTTTTAAAAAAAACTTATTTTTTAAATGAAGTTGTTTATAATAATTCATTACATTTTATATTCAAACAACAATCCCGCCACCATTGCACCTTTCCACCACCATAAGAGGAAAGTTTGTGAAGATTGTTGTATTTCATACTGGAGTCATTAAGCCCTGTATAAGAGATTACAAACATGTTTGTTAAACCCAATCAAATATGTGCTACTCTTTTTTTCTTTCTGGGTCACACCTGGCAATGCACAGGGGTCACTCCTGGCTCTGCACTCAGGAATTACTTCTGGCGATACCCGGGGGACCATATGGGATGCTCGGAATTTAACCCCGGTTGACCACATGGGATGCTGGGAATCGAACCCCAGTTGGCCATGTGCAAGGCAAATGCCCTACCTGCTGTGCTATCTCTCCAGCTCAAATGTGTGCTACTCTTGGTCCATCAGTGGTGTAGAGTATGAGAGGTCACATGGCTGCAACTGCGACTGCGCATATAGCACTCACTTTTAGTCACCAGTCCACAGACTAGTATTCGCCTGCAGTGTAGAATGGTTAAAAACCACTGGTCTACTTCCTTGAATACCACTGTCAGAATGGGTAGCAGTATTCAGGACAGGTGTTGGTCTGCAGGTGTAAAAATAGCTGATAAACACTGGTTTAAAGGCAGGGTTGACTATTCTTCCATGATTCAGTTTTCTTTAGGGGCAACTATGTGTGGATGTTCAGGCTGTGTGCTGAGCAAAAGTACCCAGATGAAGAAGAGAGGAAAGAGCTGAAATCCAAAGTGGACTAAGCTCTGAGTCTTGGTGATGCAGGTAGGGGTTTTTCCCTGACTGGATGATACCTTTCTCAAATGACCCAAAGGTCCCCTCAGGCTGGCTGATATCCTCATTTCTGGAATAAATAAATTTGACTTGAGAAAACCCGTCTTGTTTCATCTTAATGAAGGAGGCCAAGAACTGGAGAGACTGTCCAGTGGATAAGGCTTTTGCCATGCATGGGCTGATCTGGGTTCAGTCCCCAGAACTTTATATGGCCCCTCAAGCACATCAACTGAGTGTTGAAAGTAGATAAAGGAATATACATGGTAAATTTTCAGTATCTGTATTGCAAACCACAATGCCCAAAAGGGAGAGGGAGAGGGAGAAGAAAAGTGCCTGTCATAGAGGCAGGCTGGGGTGATGGGGGGGGGGGAAGCTTGTGGGGGAGGGAAGGAGAGGAAACTGGGGACATTGGTGCTGGGAAAATGCGCACCAGTGGAGGGATGGGCATCGGAACACTGTGATTGAAACCCAACCATGAATAGCTTTGCAATGGTTTATCTCACAATGATTCAATAAAAAACAAAAAACAAAAACAACCCAATAAAAAATAAATGAAGGAAAGACTGAAGAAAGGAGTGACTCCTGTGTGCAGAGCCAGAAGTAAGCCCTGAGCACAGCTTGGGGATGTGGCCAGGAAGAAAGAAAGAAAGAAAGAAAGAAAGAAAGAAAGAAAGAAAGAAAGAAAGAAAGGAAGAAAGAGAGAAAGAAAGAGAAAGAAAGAAAGGAACACTGATTGTGGTGAAAATTGAGTTCCAGGGTTACTCACACCTCATCCAGAGAGACTGTTCAGCGCCTTTGCTATACAGGTAGTTGGGGGTCATTGTGGCTGCAGCAGTCAGGAGTCCCAGGTGACTGACTTTGGGGCCACAGTGGTCTGCTTTGTGGCCTGCTCCCCTGTTTTCTGGACCTAATGCTGTCCCTGCCTGAGAAAAGGCTTATCTTGGTTGGGATGAGCCTCACTCCTCCCTGATCCCCGCCCTCCCTCTTTTCTCTAAGCTCCCTGCTCTGCCTCAGAACCACTAGTCTATCGGCTCCTGGCTCTCCTCTGAACACTCTTCAGCACCACAGTGCTTGAGAATTTATTCCACGTTTGGGCTGGAGTGATAGTGCAGCAAGTAGGGCATTCGCCTTGCACATGGCTGACTTGGATTCGATTCCTCCGTTCCTCTCGGAGAGCCCGGCAAGCTATGGAGAGTATCCGGCCTGCATGGCAGAGCCTGGCAAGCTACCCGTGGCGTATTCGATATGCCAAAAACAGTAACAGGAAATCTCACAATGGACACGTTACTGGTGCCTGCTCGAGCAAATCGATGAGCAACGAGGTGACCGTGACAATGTGGACCGTGATTCCTAGTTTTGGTAGAATGAAAAAAAACTTTCTTTAAAAATAGGGGCCATTCTCAAACTCTACACCATGGATATACCAGGAGTAGCACCCACATTGGATGGGATATAAACTAGAAGGCAACCAATCACGATTAAGAATATATTAACACACAAGACTTAGCCTGTAACAAAATGTTAGTAATCCCTTACATAAGGGCTTAATTGCTCCAGGGTGAGATACAACAATCTTCACACATTTTTTTCTAAGAAAATTTTTGGGATCATTTTTAGCAAATTATTCATAACAACGCCTTCAAAAGTGTCGAAGAAGTTGTTAAGAGGATGAAGAACCTCCAGCTCTGGGCACATCTTTTTGACTCCACTGTTCTTCCTGCACTAACATATGCCTCAGAGACCTGGGCTCTAGGAAAACAGGATGAGAAAGCTATTCCGGTCTCCAAAAGAGGAATCAAAAGAGCTATGCTTAGAGTATCACATTTCACTCAAGTGAGAGAAGGAATCCAGAGTTCCAACCTCCATCAATGATCTAGGATCAGGGACACTGTCTCGTTTGCCAATGTGTCTAAAATCAGCTGGGCCAGGCACGTAATGCGATTTGGAGATGACCACTGGACTAGTTGTTACCGACTGGATTCCATGGGATGTCAGAAGAACTCCTGGCTGCCCACCTACGAGATGGTCAGACTTCTTCGTCAAGACCCTGAACGAATGGTTTGATGCTCTTTGCATTCCTGGAGTGAGCAGATGCCTTTGGGCTACACTAGCATGCAATAGGGACAAATGGAGACATTACTGGTGCCTGCTCGAGCAAATCGATGAGCAACAGGATGACAAGTGATACAAGTGATCCATAACAAGTAATGTAAAATAAATTATTTAGGCCTGCTATTGGGTCAGGCTTGTGTGGTGGTTGGGAAAATTGGAAATAATGGTGGTGGGAAGGTATAATGGTGGTGAGATTGGTGTTGGGATATTGAATGTAGTAAATCATCATGAACAACTTAAAAAAAATAGGGGTTGCATCCAGTGGTGCTGAGAAGTTCTCAGTGGCTATTCTGGGTTAGGGGACTCTACATCCTGTGGCACTGGTGGCGGTAATGCAGGGCTGAGGAACCAGACTCAGGGTCTTCCATGTTCAAGGAAGTGCTCCCACACTCAAGCGCTCTCCCCAGATCCTGGGGTCTTAAGTATTCAAACTCAAGATACACTAACGTGCTATAAAAAGTGATAGCTCTGCATGAACTTTGCAGATAAAGTTGTAGCCAACAGTTTTCCATCGGAGAATATGCCATATTTAGATGCTTCCAAAGCATGTTTCTTGGTGCACATCAGCCCACTGAAAGGGAAAAGGAGGTTCCAAAACACCAGAGCTCCCTAGTGTGGCAGGTAAGTGTCTCCCCACACCTGTGGAGACACGCTAATGTTTGGACTTCATCTTTTCTAAATGTATTCTTAGGTACAGTAACTTTATTTGGAGCGCACCTGTGTTGAAGCAAATGGTTCAAAAATGAGATGGTCCGTCCCTGTAGGATAACAGTTGGTTTGCCCTTCCTCCCTGACCACTGGAAGCTTGTGCTTGTTTATTGTCCCCGAACTGGTCAATGACCTTCATCTCCTGATCAGACTCTGACTTGCAAATATTGTCTTTCTTTTCTCCTTAATGTCCTTTGCATGGTTAGTTATTTCAGAGCAGTTTTTCTTTTTGTATGGATACAGAAAGACAGTTAAAAAGACAAGCCTATGGCTTGGGAGTTGATTGACTCCAGATAATATACCTTTTGGACATCTGGTCTCTCGATGTAAGCCTCAGTTGCCCTAACATCCTAGATCCCCCAAAGCAGGGTCCCGATGAAGGACTGGAGGTATCCAGGGCAAGCGGTGAGCTACGAGCTACCCTGGCATTGAAATGGGGCTGGTCAACGTGCCCTGATGCTTAACTATAAGTTAAGAGCTTGGTCATGGACAAATTCTGTCATGATCCAAAAAGTAACAACTAGATTTGGACCCTTGTGGGAGTTAGGAATGATTGATCCGGCCTGAGCACTGTAGTCTGAGTCTGTGGTAAGATGTCCCCAGGAGAGTCACCTTATAAGCCTAAAAGTGTCTATTACTGTGTCCATACAGAATGGTAAATACTTGGAAGGAGATGTTAATCAAGTTGCAGGTCTAAGAAGAGGAGAAACACACCTTAAGGGCTGTTTTGCCCTCATGGACTGCAGGTGGTCGAGAAGTCTGGAAAAACATTTTTGATCACGCTTCCCGTGAGGAGGCGTGGTTTTTGGGGGTGCGGGGAGGCATGGTGAGAGGATAAAAAGAGCGGCGGCGGGGAGAAAGGGGGTTGGTTGAGAGAAGGGGATTGATGATTGGAGAAATGAATTTGTTGTTGGATTGTGGAAGGAATTGATTGAAAGTTGCTGCAGAGGGATTGGAGGAGAGACAGCAGACAGCAGGAGATGATACAATGGGAAGAAAGAATTGTGCAGTTAGAGAGAGATAGAGGTATATATAGAAAGAGGGTTGGAGAGAGCTGGGAGAGACCAGAGATTGAATCATCGGCAACTAATCAGCAACCAGCTTGGCCCTCATTCTTCCTTCCTCCGTCCAAGGCAACAGCCTTCCCGGGTGGAGAAGTGGCTTGAGAGCACTGAACGAGAGCAGCAAGACAGAGCCGCCCAGAGAGCCCGTGAACATCCTTTCACGTGTCATCCCTGTGCTTGTGAGGGGCTTACACAGTGGGGAATTTCACATCTCCTCTAGAGCACAAAATTTGTTTTTATACTCCCCCGTAACCATCACTACTTCATCCTGTTGTCAGGTAAGCAACTGCGGTTGGACCATGTTTCCTGTTCTGATTACATTAACAGTTTAGTGCAGAAACCAGCCCTCGCTCTCCAATTGCTCTGTTCATGGTTTGCCTTTCATGAGGAAGCGCATTCTGATGTTCTCCTTTGAAATGAATGAAAACGTTTGATTCAAGGACATGTACTTTGTGGTAGGAGTTGCAGGAGTAGGTAAGAGCCATTGAGTTAGGGTGAGGTGGACTGGATCAGGTCTGCTGAGGTCAGGGACCATGATTTTTCCTAGTTCTCTCCACCCTACCTGATGCTCCTTGGGAAAAGACTAGAGTAAAAATCCACAGAGAGAATAGACAAATGCTCTTCTTCAAACACAAGCGGAGGCAGAGCAGGGGTTATGGTTGGTGCCTTGTAGGTGGCCAACCCCAGTTTGATGCTCAGCCTAGTAGGGCATGGCTGGGTACAGCCCTGGAAGCCCCTGGGCACCTTCAAGGTAGCACTGCACTGTAGCACTGTCGTCCCATTGTTCATTGATTTGCTCGATCTGGCACCAGTAACGTATCCATTGTGAGACTTGTTACTGTTTTTGGCATATCGAATATGCCACGGTAGCTTGCCAGGCTCTGCCATATGGGTGGGATACTCTTGGCAGCTTGCCGGGCTCTCCGAGAGGGATGGAGGAATCGAACCCGGGTTGGCCGTGTGCAAGGCAAATGCCCTACCCGCTGTGCTATTGCTCCAGCCCCACCTTCAAGGTTGTCTGTCCAGCTAATCCTTAGCCTGCAGCCTGCAGGGTCTGAGCAGAACCACATCCTGGAGCCTTTTGTATTGGGCTGAGTCACTGGGCGGGCCACCTGGGGCTCCTAAGCACTGCTTGGGAGACCTCTTTCCCATGAACCCCTTCCTCCTGCCTTCCCCAACCCCTCAAAGAAAAACCACAGGGAAGGAGATGATTTCAAGTTGATGAAATTAGATGCTGCAGGAAATGTGTAGTCAAACCTCTCATCTTCCCATCTTGGGGCTGAAGTGGTAATAGAGTGGGTAGGGTGCTGGCCTTGCTTGTGGAGGACTCAGGTTCAATACTGGTACTATATAGGGTCCCTTGAGCATCCAAGGAGTGATCAGCCAGGAGTCAGCCCTGAGCACTGGAGAGAGAGAGAGAGAGAGAGAGAGAGAGAGAGAGAGAGAGAGAGAGAGAGAGAGAGAGAGAGAGAGAGAGAGAGAGAGAGAGATTGAGATTGAGATTATCTGGGGTTCTTCTCATTAAAAAAATTTATATAAAGAGACCCCATTGGTTATTTTGTCTTTTTGGGTCACACCCAGTGATGCTCAGGGGTTACTCCTGACTCAGCACTCAGGAATCATTCCTGGTGGTGCTCGGGGGACGATATGGGATGCCTCGGATCTAACTTGGGTTGGCCACAAGCAAGGCAAACGCCCTCCCTGCTGTACCAACACTCCAGCCTCAAAACCCCAAGTGGATGAAGGCAGAAGTGCCTACTTTTTGGGTGCAAGCTAGGATGGGGATCTATCTCCCTGTTAGAGTTCTGATTCTTTCTTCTCCTTCAACTGTCACTGGCTGCCCTCCTTGGGCCGCAATCAAATGGCCAACAGGAAACAATGTGGACAGGGAAAATCCAGTGCTTTCCTTCATTCGGATGGGCAGGAACCCATGGGTGGCTCTTCCCAGGCAGGTGGTGAGTGCACTGTTCTGCCTCAAGGCTTCCTTTTTTTTTTTCCTTTTGGGTCACACCCGGCGATGCACAGGGGTGACTCCTGGCTCTGCACTCAGGAATTATTCCTGGCAGTGCTCAGGGGCCCATATGGGATGCTGGGAATCGAACCCAGGTCAGCTGCATGCAAGGCAAATGCCCTACCCGCTGTGCTATCGCTCCAGCCCCTGCCTCAAGGCTTCTGCCAACACCAGGACATCAGTTTGCAGCCGCGACCTGCTCTTGTCTCTTTGACCCTACCTGCACCTCTTTCTCACAAGGCTGGTGGATGTTGGTTGCCAGAAGTCGTTTGCGATTCTGAGATGATGAACATTTTCAAAAGCTGATCTGCTTCACACGCGGGTACAAACTTCTGCCTGGTCTTTGGAAACCAGCTGCTCCCCAAACACAACTAAGCAGAAAATAAATATTTCTATTTTTTTTTTTTGGCCTCAGAGTGGTAAAGGCGATTTTTTCCTCCCCCCCTGGGGCCAGAGGAAACCAGCTAGAGCAGAGGCTTCTAGTCATTCACATTTTGGTATCTTCAATTCCCATTATCAATTAAAAGACAGTAAACTCTTATCCTGAATAGAAGTGCAATTAGATCCAATAATGAAATCATCAAGTACTACTGAGGTGGAACTTGGCAGTAATTAGTTTTTTGATACATAAATACAATTTCCAAATGCAATTTGTCCCTAAGCCCGGGCTGGCTGATTCAATTCACCATGTTTGCTATTACAAGGGAGTGAGACGGATTCCAATTCCTCAGGGCCGTGTCTCTCCCCAGAGGATGAAGCAAACCAGCTCACATCTGAAATTACTAGTTGGGCAGGGAGAGGAAATAGCGTATGGCTCTCCCACACCTCTGGAATGGAAAGGGTACCCCAGGATCTCATTTTTTTTTTTTTTGCTTTTCGGGTCACACCCAGCGATGCACAGGGGTTATTCCTGGCTCTGCACTCAGGAATTACTCCTGGCGGTGCTGGGGGACCATATGGGATGCTGGGAATCGAACCCGGGTCGGCCGAGTGCAAGGCAAACGCCCTACCCGCTGTGCTATCACTCCAGCCCCGACCCCAGGATCTCATTGATATGGGAATATATAAGTACTTTGGGGAAGCATGAACAAAGAAATCTGAAAATGGGGGCCAGGGTGATAGTGTAGCAGGTAGGGTGCTTGCCTTGCACACGGCTGGCCCAAGTTGGTTCACTGGCACCCCATATGATCTCCAAAGTCTGTCTGGAGTAATTCTCAAAATGCAGAGCCAGGCAGGTGTGACCCCCCAAACAACAAATAAAAAAGAAAGCTATAAAATGTTAGGAGTGGTCTAATTCCTTTTGAATGATACCCATAGGCCAGCACATATACAAAAAATGTATCTGTCAATTTTTGTACCCAGTGATTAACAGTGATTACCTATGTGAATCGAAATTGTGGGGAGTATGCACTTTTTGTGTAATACTTTTCTAAAATTTAGGAGAAGAGTTTTAGTCATTTTGGGTTTTAGTAGACAGGCAAGTAAAATAGATGTAAATAAGAGGAATAAAATGCTGTATATAAAGCAGTCTTGTATGAGTAGTTTTATTTTATTTTTTAAATTTTTGGCACTGTCGGGGCTGGAGTGATAGCACAGTGGGTAGGGAATTTGCCTTGCACGCAGCCGACCTGGGTTCAATTCCCAGCATCCCATATGATCCCCTGAGCATCGCCAGGGGTAATTCCTGAGTGCAGAGCCAGGAGTAACCCATGTGCATCGCCAGGTGTGACCCAAAAAGCAAAAAAAAATTTTTTTTGGCACTGTCATTTAGAAAGCTGTCAATAAAAGAGTTTCAGGCATTGAGAGTGGTTTTATTTTATCTTATTTTAAATTTAAATTTATTTTTTATTCTTGGGCCACACCCAGCAGTGCTCAGGTCTTACTCCTGCCTGTACACTCAGGGATCACTCTTGGTGGAACTCACGGGACCTTATGGGATGCTGAGGATTGAACCCAGGATAGCTGCGTGCAAGACAAGCAACCTTACCTGCTGACTAGTCACTCAGGCCCCTGTGAGTTTTTTTTTAATAAATTTATTTATTTTTAATTAATGAATCACCATAAGGGTACAGTTACGGATTTATACACATTTGTGCTTATGCTTCCCCCATACAAAGTTCGGGAACCCATCCCTTCACCAGTGCCCATACTCCACCACCAGTAAACCCAGCATCCCTCCCATCCTCCCCAATCCCATCTCCCCCCACGCCACCCTGTCACTGTGGCAGGGCATTCCCTTCTGTTCTCTCCCTCTAATTAGCTGTTGTGTTTTGCAATAAAGGTGTTGAGTGGCCACTGTGCTCAGTCTCTAGCCCTCATTCAGCCCGCAACTCCCTTCTCCCAAATGGCCTTCGACTACATTATAGTTGGTGATCCCTTCTCTGAGTTGCCTTTTCCCCAGAATGTGAGGCCAGCCTCCTAGCCATGGAGTCAACCATGGAGTCAACCTCCACAAACGTCCAAGGATAGCTAAAACAATTCTTGGCAAAAAGACGATGGGAGGCATCACCCTCCCCAACCTCAATCTTTACTACAAAGCAGTAACAATTAAAACAGCATGGTACTGGAACAAAGGCAGAGCCGTAGACCAATGGAACAGGGTGGAATATCCCTGTGAGTTGTTTTAAATGAGTGTCTCACACACAGGCAAAGTAGAAGTAGAGGAAGAACTTCAGACTGTGAGCTGACATGGTCAGGGAAGGATGTTGCATATTATTTACTATTTTGGATTTGGCAATAGGTTCCCCCCAAACACCCAAGTCCTGCTAGTCCCATTTGATCTCAGAATCTCGTTGATTTCAGAAAACCTAATGCCATCTGTTTTTAGAAGCTGGCACCCACATTCAGTTGCTAATTTGGACTTCTAAACCACTTTAAAAATTAATAGCTTTATAAAAGGTCTGCAACTCCCTCTTAAGAGTTTAATATCATATTTATAAACTCAGTCCTTGTTGAGTTCCAGCATATTGCAAATAATTTACAGTGTTGTCCTGCGCAGAGCATAACTAATGTGGATGCACAGCTGTGCAGATAACTTTTTCTATCAGTGGATGATAAACTCTAAGTGGCCCCATTTGGATGCAGGGAAACAGTCCAGGTTTTAAACGTGGCATTGGTGCAAGAGGGAAGGAAATTCTACAGCAGCAGCGCCTCTTACCTGGAGATCATCTCAGCCATCATTAATGTAGCCAGCCTTCTTGCTACTAATTATTATACCTAGGAAGAACAGGCTGATCATGAAGTTCACAACCCTTTAGCCTGCTTTTATGAACAATTTCCTGAGCTATTTGGAAGTGAGTCAGCCAGCCCAGGGACTGTGTGTTCAAAAGAAAGGAGCTGGAACGGTGGAAGAGCTGGATTAAAGTTTTGGGTCTGGGTCAGTTGCTTCAGGGGATGAAACGCAGAACGGGTAAGTTAGTGCTCCTTAGGAGGGCTGCAGCTTCTCATTAGCAATTTCTCAGTCCACTTGAAGAACCAGGAAATCAGTTTTGCTCTTCTCCAATAAACCCACGTGAGGAGTTTGTCTTTAAGATCGACCTCCAAGCCTCTTGAGAAGCCTTAGCTATGCAGGCTCCGTGGAGGATGTTTTGGGTGCAGAAATAAAATTTTGGGTATTGGATGTTAAATCTGAATTGGAAACTCAGATGAAAATTCTAGACATGATCATGATCTGTTCAGTTTGATGGACTCAGTGGCTTTACTGTGATTTTTATTCATTTTTGCTTACACATAATTTGATGGGAACCTATCACATGCTAAGAATGGTACTCAATGGTCAGAATATAAAATATTAAAAAAAATAATGGAAACCAATGCTCCTATCTCTGTTTCTCCTGTTTTCTCAGCCTAGCATTCCCTTCCCAACCATAAATCTGGAATTTTGGTATCATATCCGGGGGCAATTTTTAAAATTCTTTTTTTTTTTCTTTTTGGGTCATACCCAGCGATGCACAGGAGTTATTACTGGCTCTGCACTCAGGAATTACTCCTGGCAGTGCTCAGGGGACCATATGGGATGCTGGGAATCGAACCCGGGTCAGCCGCGTGCAAGGCAAACGCCCTACCCGCTGTGCTATCACTTCAGCCCCAATTTTTTAAATTCTTTGCTTTTATTTTGAGATTGTATCCTGTTGGGTCTTGATTTTGAGTGAAGCACCCAGGCGCCAATGTAGAAAGTGGGGAGGAGAATCAAGTTCCTAGAGAAGATTCCGAGTTAGTTTGTACCAACCATCAACCAGCGAAGATGTGGTGATTTCTATTTTATTTTAATTTTTGTAAGTGGATACACCTTTTCAAAGCTGTGTATCTTTCCTTTTTACTGGTATATAAATAAAAATTAATAGTATGTGTAATTATATGCTAATGCATTTCAAAATTTGCATGAAATAGATAACTCCTACAGATATACAATTTAGTTAAGCATGAGAATTAAAAGAAAATTTAAAGGAAAATCTGAATAGGATGATAAAAGTAAAATGTGTGTTTTATCCTAGAAAGGGAATACTGGTTTTATGTCAGAAATGATTATGTTATAAACAGTGCTTAAGTATCTGAGTTAATAAGTAAAATATTGTAATAAAAGCTTCTGTAGATGTAAAACAACTCATCTGAATAGACCTAGACAATTCAATATAAGTGAATGTCAATTCATTATTGAAAAATATAAAACACCTTTAGCAAGTTAGGAATAAACATCTTTCTTAGGCCATACTAAATGGCAAAGTGCTGAGGAGTTTGTATTGTTTTGTTTTTAATGTTTCTGACAAAATTTTTCAAGACTATGAACTCCCTAAGCTGTTGCCTGTCCACAAAATTTTGAATAATCCTTTCAAATCTGAATGATAATTTAGCTGAACAGAGTATTCTTGGTGAGATGTTTATTTTATTGAACCTTTTTGGTGTTATTTTTGTTTAATTTTTTTCCCCCTCCTATGTCCCATTGTGGGTGTGACTGCCTAGCTACTGGACAAAGGGGGATCTGGGTGGAAGAGGCCCAGTCCCTATCTGAGCAGGCTTGGAGATCTCAGCCCTGGGTCCTGCACCCCTGGGTTTCTCTGCCGTTTCCTTCTTGTGTGAGGCTCGTCCAAGCATGTGGAGAGGGACCTTGAACATGGCCGTGGCTGGGTTCCGGTGGTCTTCAGCTGCTGGGGCTCTGTTTGGGGCAGGGAGGGAAATTCAACCCACCCCCTCCGAGGGGCCCTGGTGAAGATAGCCAGGCGCCAGGGTAGTGTAATCCCATCAATGGCCAGAGACTATAAAACAAAGCTCCCGGAAGAGAGTGATGCAGAGTCTCCTGCCACTGTGCGTGGCTGAGGCACCCACATGTGCAGGACCCGGGGCTGAGATCTCCAAGCCTGCTCGGATCGGGACTGGGCCTCTTCCACACATTTCTCAGCACCACTTGCATGCTGCTTTGTGAACTTACAACCATGTATATGGGGGTTTATCCTTGTATATTCTATTCTGACCCACCGGGCAGAAAATGGTTCTTTATTCCAGTGTCAGGGCTTCACACGTACCAGCCATGTGTTCTACCACTGAGCACTCTCCGCAGCCCTCTCATATGTTTATTGCAATTGTTAAAATGTGGTTTGATTTAGGAAGCTGGACTCAGCACTAGCCGTTCAGGCTTTGCTTAGACTGTGGATGGGATGTGAGTTCTGTGGCATGAGTTCAGCCAGTGCCTCTATCATGATGGTGATGACGTCTCCTTATCTCCTCTAGCTTCCTCCTTCCAGGGATCTGGCCTTTGGCTTGTATGTGGACATTCTGTGTTGGTGCTTATTGGTGCTTTTTATCAGCCACAGTGAGATATATGGCGTCACTTACATTGTCGTAGCAGTTGGTTGAAACAAATTTTAGTTAAGATCTCATTTGGGGCTGGAGTGATAGCAAAGCGGGTAGGGCGTTTGCCTTACACACAGCCTACCCGGGTTCGATTCCCGGCATCCTATATGGTCCCCTGAGCACCACCAGGATAATTCCTGAGTGCAGAGCCAGGAGTAATCCCTGTGCATTGCTGGGTATGACCCAAAAAGCAAAGCAAAAAAAAAAAAATCTCATTTGGAGTGAGAGTTTGTTCATTTATTTAAAAATATTATGAGCCTTATAATATTATTACATATCACTACTATGTACAATTACTACATATTACTACATATCACACTACTGCTGGAATAAGTTTTACTTTTTAATTAAAAATTATTTTTTTATCATGCGGAAGATTGAACCCAGGACTTCAGGCATACAAGGCCAGTAATTACTCTACTGCCAAACCACTGATTAAAAACAATCAGTTGATTTTGTTATCTTCCTGATTTCAGCTCTCTGCATTTGATGTAAAGGGTTTTAGTTTCATTTGCAATATTTAGACAATAAAAAAAAATCAAGGTTCATTTGCAAGTAAAAAATTAGTTTTAAAACATCTACTAAGAGAAGAAACAAGGAATGGACAGAAACTTAATGTCAATTAGGTTAAAAAACAAAGTACATGGACACACACACAACTCCTTAAAACCATCTTTTTCAAAAGAATTGCTCTCTGAGGAGATGACCCGCTACAAGGAGGATTTACAATGCCAGTTTCTGCTCTGGGCATAGTTTGCCAGGGAGGCTCAGTAGGAAGCTCTGACAGTCATAGAGGCCAGCAGAGGGATAGCGTGGACATCACAATACCAGCTTTCCTCTGCCCTGGAAGGAATCGTTCCAATTTTTCAGGCCCACAGAAGGTTTAGAGCTGATCTGAATGTATTCAGAATGAATCTTCTTAATGATCTGTCAAGTTCAGTGCAATTGCCCAACCTGGGATTTAATAATGTTCTGGTTTTTAGTACCTGAACCTATAAAGATGATATATAGCTCACAAAGGGTGGAGAGTGGCCAGGTGGGTGAAAAGGTGGGGGTCCAGGAATTGGAGCTGTCCTTGGAGTAGGTGGCACACGTCAGCCTGTTCTCTCTGCATCTCTTGGCTGCGCACCTATTTTGGCAGCTGGGGACAAAGGGATAGAGTATGGAGAGGGAAAGTGGTGTGGGACAAAAAAGGGGGAAACAAGACAACATTTAAACACAGGAGCCCCCCGGCCCCACTTTTTACAAGCCTTCCCAACTTCTACCTTATCTTTTTTTTACTTGACTCACCCAAACCTCTTTTCAAACTATCTAGATTTCTTCCCCCAGAGGTGTAGCTCCATCATTTGTCTTACTTGTAGGATTACTTGTGTTAGATTTATCAGGATTACACCTCTATCCCTCACTAATAGAGTCTGAAGTCTCCAATATGGAATGTGTTCAAAGTAATTGCCCACCTTGTCTCTCAGCGGGGTGAGAACTCCTGCCCAGCTATTTTAAGCTAACAGGGCTGATGGTCCAACGTGAGGTTCCAGGAGGGGTGAATCTTGACTTTAGATGATGCTTTTTCCAATCCTCAAGCAGGGATTGATCCTTGACAAGTCTGAGGCATTATTACCACCCTGCAGCTCTTGAAGAAAATAATAGAGAACATTTTAGATTTTAAATATAGACAAGTAGGGAAGACAGATTTGGGTTGAGGGTTCCTTCAATATTCTAGTCTAAAAATTAAAAGAAAAACATTTTTTATGAGAGCTTCGATTTTGCTTATTGTGAAAGATGATTGTTTCATAACTGAGTATACACGGTCACTATGAGTGTCTGAAGCTATAACAAAAGTCTTCTGTTGGCAAATTCTGCCACAGCAGCAAGGATTTGGTACAATTTTGTCATATAATGGGAACTTCCTCCTTTATATCTCTTTCTTCTTATTATATCTTCATTCCTGCTGACTGCCTTTGTAAAAGGCAGACAAAACAGAATGAGGTTAAAGTAAGGAATCTAGCTCTTGAAGGGGGCTAAATAATGAGTGAAGACTGAAAGCAAAACTTCAAGTCACAGTTGGTCTTCCTCACACAACTGGTTACGGGTTGGGGGTTGCAATGATTTAGTCTGGGCTCACTGGAGGAGTTTAACTATGCTCTATGTGGTTCTCATCTTTTTTTTTTTTAAACTTACTAATTAAATAAAAGTTTACTTATTTAAGCCATCCTGTTGTTCTCCTTTCCCACTGCAGCTAATTCTCTTCTTCCTTCATTCCAGGGTGGCCCTAGACAGAGCAGGTGCAGCCAGTGGCAGCCAGGGGCAGGAAGAGGAGGTCATATAGCCTGCAGGGACCAACAGCTCTACTGCCTGAGTGGCCTCTGTGTCCCAGGGTCCTTTCATCTTTGGTGGTTCTCATCTTTTTTTTTTAAAAAAAAACCAGTGGTATTCTTCTCAGAGCTGTACTGGAGGTATAAGAGAATGAATAGAAACCTGGAAAGCCTTTTGAAATCTACTCTGAGTCTGGAAAACTATCCTCTCCCTCTTACTAATATATGTAAGGCAAGTTCTGTGGCCAAATCGAAATCAAGGGCTACAGAAAAGCAAATCTGCTCCTTATGTAGTCCTTATGTAGCAGTTGCAGTTACAAGCTGAAAGATGGAGAAAGGGAGAACTGGGCCAATCATGTCCCTTTTCATGCTTATCTTTCTTGGGTACAACCCAAGAAAGAGCAAAACCCCAGGATGGCATCGGAGCAAATGGGCATATTATTTTTCTAGAAGGCAATTGACTGTTGAACTCATCTGACAATTTACCCGTACCCCCTAGGAAGATTTCCTGTGACACTGGCTATGGAATCCGTGTGGCACAAAGAGAGGAATATGATGGGGGCAAGCACGTGGCTGTAACCCAGTGATGACTCACTGGATTAAGGTGGAGGACCACATGGAACAACAGATGGCCACAGCACAAACGCATATGACTGTGTGATAACCGAAGGCCTTCTTGCACTCAAACCTTGGCATCCTGAAAATTCTGGAATCTAGATGTAAGTCTCTAGCAAAAAAGGATGCCTGAGTGGATGAATTGACAGGGTGGTGATGCAGGGCAGATTCAAACCTAGTTGAGATGGATTACACACACACACACACACACACACACACACACACATCCCCCCCAAAGAGCCTTTACCACAGAAACCTTCCATGATTCATCAGTTTTCAAAGCTTTTAGACTGATTTGAAGACTCCAGACACAGAGCATTCCAAATAATTTATTTAGACCAGCATGATCCAATAATGATGCCATATGAACAAAATAGATACCTCTATGTTTTCTAGTAACTACATTTAATATTATAAAACTGGACAGATGAGATGAATCTTAATCATGCATTCGTATGTAACCCTATACATACCCAAATAGTATGAGATTAAATTTTAACATTCATTAGAATGGTGAATTGGAGTAGAAATTAAGTTTGTTTGTTTGGGGTTGTGTCGGGCCTCCCAAGTGGCATTCAGGGGGATGAGAACTCCTGCCCAGCTATTTTTAGCCAACAGGGCTGATGGTTTGAGGATGTGGCTCTGGTTGGGCCTGCAGTGTTTGGGATTACCTAGCCAACCCCAGCAGGGTTTGGGAGCTTTAGTGATAGCACAGCAGGTAGGGCATTTGCCTTGTATGCGACCGACTCAGGTTCGATTCCTCTGTCCCTCTTGGAGAGCCTGGCAAGCTACCAAGAGTATCCAGCCCCCACAGCAGAGCCTGGCAAGCTCCCCGTGGTGTATTCAGTATGCCAAAAACAGTAACAGCAAGTCTCACAATGGAGACATTACTGGTGCCCGCTCGAGCAAATCGATGAGCAACAGGATGACGGTGATGCCCTTGGCGATATCTGGGGTACCATGTGGTGCTGGGGATTATACTGGAGGTTGGTTGCATGAGAAAACCAAAGAGTTGATTAGGAAGATGTCAAGAAATATTTCAAGTTTCATATTTTCATCTTTATGGCTGCTCATAACTGATCACCCGTTTATCTTGAATGGGCAGCGCTACTATTAATGAAACAGAAACAAAAGAGGAAAAATATCCCCAAAGTTGTATTTTGTATTTTCATATTGAAATAAATCGGAAGATTATAGCCTGCTATGCTTCTTCTTTTTTTTTTTAAGTTTTTTGAGACATGCCTTATGGTGTTCAGGGTACATTTCTGGCTTCTGTGCTCACTGTGTTGTCCTGGCTGTCTTCAGGGTTCCATAGGGTGCCAGGGATTGAACCTGGGTTTCTGCAAAGACAACCATGCTCTCTGCCTGCTGAGCCTCCTCTCAGCATCTGCTGCTTTCATGGATGTAAACAACGGAAGCTTGCTCTGACTTGCTGTTACCCATCCCAGAAGGAGTAAGCGGTGGAATACGGATATTTAAACCCATTTTTTAAAAAAATCTGAACAAAATGATATTTCAACTCTAACGGTCATCTTTGAAAGAATAAATACACACTGTGAGCAAAAGGGTAAAAAGCCATTCAGATTGCATGCTGAGACTTGGGGTGTAAAGGGACGGAATGTGCAGTGTAGGAAGAACTTGCTCTGAGCCCCCTTGATTCCCCCCTGCCGTCCCCTCCTCAGGAATCCACACTGAGTCCCAGTGCAGGCTGTGGTTGGATTTGGGAGGGTGAAGGATGTCTTAAGTAAAAGGGCTCAAGCCGAGATGAGTTCCAGTTCCATTAGAGCTCGGCCTCAAAGCACTTTTCTTCTTTGGAGAGAAGCGGAGATCAAGTGAAGGGCAGGGGCCAGGCCCTTCCTGGAAGCTGATGGGCTGTGAGGAGAAGCGGTTTATGCTACTCTTCCTGCAGTCAGGGAAAGTCTCTTCAACGGTGACCCACGGGTCGCAAATCACTCTTTTTGAAAAGACCACGTGGTCCTAAATGTCAAGTCTGGAATGGTAAACCATCCTTTTCTTTCAGCTGGCTCCAGAGCCAGGCATGGGATTAATTCACAAATGGACCCATTGAGTGAACAGTCACTAATTATCTCAGGGAGGAATTTCATAAGTCAATTGGAGACCTTTCACTTCCCAGCTGGGTTCTTATTAGAATCAAGTTCAGGGGGTGATAGATGAACTCATTCAATTTTTTCACCTGTTTTCACCGATTGGCAAGTCTGTGCTTGGCAATGTGCTAGTAGTGTGTCCAGATATGTGCTTTGTGGGACCTCCTTTCTCTTTTTCATGTCGCCTAGGACTGAACATTATTTATCATCAAAACATTAACATCAGAAAATCAAAGATTAATAACAACAGGGTTGATGATGGCGATCATAGCTAATTATTCTATTTTTGCTGTGTGAGAAAAATGTGTAACTGGTATATCAAATGCATAACTTCATGATGATTGAAACTTGGAATGGAGTTACAGTGGATTAACTAAGATAGGATAAATTAGAACAAACTGAAAGCAGCAATAGTAGGTAGAGATGAGGCTGGGTCTCTGGTCATCAAAATGTGAGCCTTAGCCCTATTCTTATTCCCCACAGCTTGACACTGCACTCTTGCACTGCATGGACAAGATAATCGTATTCTGTCTTTTTTTAATAAAATTAAATTTGAGGGGCTGGAGTGATAACACAGTGGGTAGGGCGTTTGCCTTACACGCGGCCAACCCGGGTTCGATTCCCAGCATCCCATATGGTCCTCTGAGCACCACCAGGGGTGATTCCTGAGTGCAGAGCATGAGTAACCCCTGTGCATCGCCAGGTGTGACCCAAAAAAAGCAAAAAAAAATAAATTTGATTAATCATTAGTGTTTAAAAAGTATAAGCAGATGGGAGTATAGCATCATTCCCTATGTGTATAAGCCCCACCAAAGTTACCCTCAACATTCTGGTGCCATTTCTACTATCAAAATGACCCCTGTCCCATTACTCTTACCTCTGCCCAGACCCTCAGGTAACTTCTGCATTTTTCAGTCTGAAGACGCCTCTGTCGCATTTTGCCAGTTCTTTTTCCTTGGTTATTTGTATTTCAACAATGTGTAAGTTCATTTGGTATTGCCACTTCATTGAACTTAATCACCTCTAGATCCACTCATCATGTTAGAAAAGACAGGAATTCATCTTTTTAAAAGTCAGAGCAGCAGGGGCCAGTGGGTAGGGTGCTTGCTTTGCATCCAAGCAAACACCCAGTGGGTAGTAGGGTGTTTGCCTTGCACACGATTGATCAAGATTAGATCCCTGGTTTCCCATATGGTCCCCTGAGTACTGCCAGGAGTAATTTCTGAGTGAAGAGCCAGGAGTAAACCCTTGAGCATCTCCAGGCATGCCTTCCATCCCCCACAAAAGAATAAAGTATGTATACTTTGAGTATGTATATCACAATTTCTTCATTCATCCAGTCATTTGTTGATGGGAATTTAGATGGTCACATCCAGCAATATTCAGAAGTTACTCCTGACAGTATTCGAAAGACCACATGAGATTCTGGGGGATCTAAACTGGGTTGGCCGTGTACAAGGCAAATGCCCTACTGGCTGTACTAACGCTCTGACCCCTGCTACATATGGGATACCAGGGGTCAAAGTTGGATTAGCTGTGTGTGAGGCAAATGTCTTACCCACTGTACTATGGCTCTGCCCCCCCAAATTTCAGGGTCTTTAATGGGGTAACTTAGGCAAAGAAAAATTCTAAGAGTATGTAAACAATTGCACAGAATTGTAAGGAAATAAGCTTTTTCATAGTATCCTTTTCATCCGCATAAGAAATTATATTTACATGTCCAACCATGGATAGCATGAAATATAATTATTATTATTCCCATGTCCTAGATGATACTTTGAATTTCAAGAGGTGAGACTGTTTACTTAAGGACAGTAATGGTAGAGAAAGTAATGATAGAGAGCTAGAGCAAGAATATTGCTTCTTATACATCACTGTATCCTAGCATTGAGCTGTTTGCCCTGCTGGCTAATTATATCAGGGAGAGACACAGGCCCCTGATCACTGTTGGGAACCCACCATCTTAAAAAATATATGTATATATAAATACTATATATAGACACATATATTTATATAGTTTATTTTATAAAAATTTGCTTGTTTAGGGGCACACCTGACTATGCTCAGTGATTAGTTTTGGTTCTATGCTTAGGGATCACTCCTGGCAATTGTTTGGGGACTCATATGTAGTGCCGAAGATGGAACTGGGGTCAACTGCATGTAAGGCAAGTGCCTTAACTCATATATGATCTCTCTGGACCACAATGTTGTTCCTTGAGTTCTTTTTTCAGTGTGCTTTCTACTCCAACCACATTCAGTGGCCTGGAACCACTAGTCTAAAATTCTTGGATTGGAGCAATATTCAAGGATTTTGACCTTCCTAAGACTTCAATTGCCAGTATACATAGTATATCTTGATGACGTTCATTATTCAAATGCCAAACATGCCCACTTAAAGGAAGTTCTGTATTTCATTAAGCATTTCTTTTCTTTCCTTTATTTCTTTATTTTTTGACTTTTTGGGTCATACCCAGTGATGCACAGGGGTTACTCCTGGCTTTTCACTCAAGGATTACTCCTGGCAGTGCTCGGGGGATCATATGGGATGCTGGGAATCGAACCTGGGTCAGCCGTGTGTAAGGCAAATGCCCTACCCGCTGTGCTATTGCTCCAGCCCCTCATGAAGCATTTCTTTTTTTAATTTTTTTATTTTTTTTTATTTATTTTTTTTTTTAAATAATTTTATTGAATCACCATGTGGAGGGTTACATAGTTCTCAGGATTATGTCGGTTATACAATTCTCAAACACCCTTCCCTTTACCAGTGCCCATCTCCCATCACCAACCCCCCCAGTATACCTGCCACCCCCTCCCACCTCCCCAGTCCCCACCCTTGTACATGATAAGTTCCACTTCGTTTATGCCTTATCTCGATTACATTCCATGTTTCAACACACAACTCACTACCGTTGTTGGGGTTTCCCCCAAAAAAGGAAAGCAGTCCTATTGCCAAGGAGGCATTTGATAGTTCTCCACTGCTAAGAATATAGAGATATTAAGTCCCGCTGTTTGTTACATAACTTTTCTTTTTCCCCCTTGCCCCGCGCCACCGAGTTCACGCCTGTTTGGTAATCGCCACGCTGCCTGACAAGGGAAAAAAAAACCGAAAAGGATGGTTATTTCCCGTCATCAGCAGGCGTGGGGCTCTGGCTTAGTTGATAGACTAGTAGAGTTTCTGCAAGCAGTTTCTGGAACCGAAGGGCTTGCGCTGGTATCGGCTCCGGCTCGAGATTCCACCAGCGTCCCACTGTTCCATGTACATAATTTTTCCCCTTATATCCCATTCCCACGCCACCAGGTCTGTTTGCTTAATGGACATCACACTATGTTTGACACCACGCCGCGTTTCTTCCCGAGAAAGAAGGATATTTCTTCTCAGCCGGCGTGGGGATATAGCTTAGTTCAGTCTAGAGAGATGGCTACCACTTTGATTGCCTTCAATATTTCAGCAACAGACTTACTATTCTTGTTAGGATCTCCCACAAAAGTCCGACCCATTAAAAAGGGACATATTACATATTGCTGATGCTAAGATGACATTAGGTCGCGCGGCCGCGACAGCGGCCGCGCGGTTTTGGGTTTCTGTATAAAGTCCAGGGAAAGTACAACCAGAAATAACATCACTACAAACTTTTACCCTTTTATGGTGCTCATAAGATGGAGAAGCCTAGAGAGAGGCTCGGCGTCTCCATTTTGCGCTCAGGAAAACCGCGGATCCTGCGCTGTGCTCAGGGGGGAGGTGTGGAGAGAGAGAGAGGTTAAAAGAATTGGGGGATGCCCGGCTCCCACTGTTTCAGCGCACCGTGGGGTCTCTGGTCCCATGCCGGAATTAGTTCAGTGGGCTGTTCGGAGTCCAAGAGCGCTTCCTTGGGCTCTTCCATCATGCTCGCTCCGCAGCAGGGTCCAAAGGGCAGCATTTCTTTTTTTTAATTTAAATTTATTAATTTTTTAATTAGTGAGTCACAGTGAGGGTACAGTTACAGATTCACACATTTTCGTGCTTGTTTTTCCCTCATGCAATGTTCGAGAGCCCATCCCTCCACCAGTGTCCATTCTCCACCACTCATAAACCCAGTATCCCTCCCACCCCCCAGTCCCATCTCCCCCACCCACCCACCCCGCCTCTGTGGCGGGGCATTCCAATTTGATATCTCTCTCTCTTTTTGGGTGTTGTGGTTCCAAATAGGGGTATTCAGTGGTCATCCTGTTCAGTCTTTAGTCTACTTTCAGCACGCATCTCCCTTCCCGAGCAGGATCTCCAATCACATATTACTTGGTCTTCCCTTCTCTATCTGGGATGACTTTTCCCCAGCATGTGAGGCCAGCTTCCAAGCTATAGAGTCAACCGCCTGGTCTTATATACTACTATTCATGAAGCATTTCTTTTTTTTTTTTAATTTTTATTGAATCACCATGTGGAAAGTTACAAAGTTCTCAGATTTATGTCTCAGTTATACAATATTCAAACACCCATCCCTTCACCAGTGCCCATATTCCACCAACAAAAACCCCAGTATGGCCCCCTCCCCCACCCCATCCCCAACTGTATAACTGATGAATTTCACTTCATTTTCTCTTTACCTTCATTACGTTCCATCTTTCAACACAAAACTCGAAATGACATCTGCACTCAAATGTTCATTGCAGCACTGTTTACAATAGCCAGAATCTGGAAAAAACCCGAGTGCCCGAGAACAGATGACTGGTTAAAGAAACTCTGGTACATCTACACAATGGAATACTATGCTGCTGTTAGAAAAGATGAAGTCATGACATTTGCATATAAGTGGATCAACATGGAAAGTATCATGCTAAGTGAAATGAGTCAGAAAGAGAGAGACAGACATAGAAAGATTGCACTCATCTGTGGAATATAAAATAAAATAACAGAATAGGAGACTAACACCCAGAAATAGTAGAGATAAGTACCAGGAAGTTGGCTCCAAGGCTTGGAAGCTGGTCCCAAATGCTGGAGGAAGGGTCAGCTCGCATAGAGAAGGGAACACCAGGTAAAGTATGGTTTGAGGACCTGCATAGGATGGGAGATGCATGCTGAAAATAGAATATAGACCAAACACGATGGCCACACAGTGCCTCTGTTGCAAACCACAACACCCAAAAGGAGAGAGAGAACAAAAGGGAATGCCCTGCCACAGAGGTGGGGTGGGGTGGGTGGGATGGGGTGGGAGGTGGGAGGGATACTGGGAACATTGGTGGAGGTGACGGGGCACTGGTGGAGGGATGTAAACAAAGTGCAAACATGAAAGTTCATAAGTTTGCAACTGTAACTCATGGTGATTCACTAATAAAAAAAATAAAGGTAGATAATTAAGCCTGTCAATGTGTAGATGAAATAAACAAAGCCTCAGTGCCCTTCCCTGGGTATTCAATAAGTGCTCCATACTGGGGCCTGTGGGATGGGTGGCCAAATGCTGTGAGGAAGCCTGTCACTCTGCAGTCTGCAAAAACTGTCCCTAAGAAAACTGCCTTTAACTTTTGCAAAGTGAAATCCAAGAGAAGGAAGTTTAACACAACTACCTGATGGATATGGAACGGTGATTTTTTTGGGTTTTGCTTTTGTGTTTGGGCCACACCTGGTGGTGCTCAGGGCTTACTCCTGACTCTGCACTCAGGGATCACTTCTAGTGGGTTTGGGGGACCAAATGTGGTGCCAGGTATGGAACCTGGGTTGGCCACGTGCAAGGCCAAATACTTCAGTTGCTGTACTATGGCTCCAGCCCCATGAATGGCACATTTATTAAAATAGATCTCTCTGCTAGTGTTGTGTTCGAGTTTCAGTTCCCCAATTGCGGAGAGACCAAGTCCACATACGATAATGCAAAAGCAAAGGAACTTTATTACTAGCCCGAGCCATACCTCGCTCGAGCTAGGGTCCAAGTCTCAACCAACACAGTGGAGTCTTGACAAGGACGCTGACTCCAAATCACAAGCTGTTTATACAGGGTTCAGAATTAAGAAGCAATTTATATACTGGCCTATTTTTAGCATTGGCCCTATTACAACAGTGATCAGCAATTAGACAATGGTTAGTAACAGTTTCTAAGGAGGGGACAGTGACCCCTCATGGCCGGCCTGACCCAACTGCCCAATTCCTTATCTAGGCAAATTACTCAACTGGGAATCTACCAGAAACTGCAATTTCTGCTTCAGGGAAACAGAAACTGAGGCCTGGCTGAGACTTAATGTTGGCTGCAGCTTGTCACAGCATCAGTTTAGCCTTCACACCAGAGTATTGGCAGGATTTCATCTGCAGACACACAGACTCTCTCTCTCTCTCTCTCTCTCTCTCTCTCACACACACACACACACACACACACACACACACACACACACACACACACACACACACACACACACCTGACTGTTTAATGCTCACACAGTTTACTTTGGAAATAAGGAGCCTGAGGCAGTTCCTTCAGCTTCATTGCTGAGAAAATGTCCCCTGGGGGCTTGGTTCCATGGACTGGCTCTTTCATGTTGAATTCAAAAACACTTGCAAGCAAGATCGGTCCCTCCTTGGCTGTTTTGAAAGCTCACTCACTCTTTGTAGTGACAGAGTCTCAAGTTTCCTGGAGTAAATTTGCAGAAAGCTAAGAGGTTTGCTTTTTGGAAACCAGCAGCATTCCAAGTGGATAAGGCCTTACAACTTTCTCACAGGCAAAGAAAGGTCTGATGTCTGAGCAGCGAGAAGAAATAGGATGCTTTGTCATGCTGAGCTGTGGACGACTCCTGGCCTACACTCCCTCACACATGCTGGCTGCCTCAGGCCCTGCCCTGAGACTTCCTTGCTGACCTTCCCAAGGTGGGCTCCGTCCAGGTAAAGATCTGTGGGAGCCTCTCTGGGGAATCACCCTCCCTCTCTTTGCCTCATTATTCCTGAGAATTTGCCATAGAGCTGAGTTACCCAAAAGAATTAGAGTGTAGGGTGTAGCTCTTATTACACTGAGTTTCTGTGAGTGCTGGGGGATTAAGGCCAATCGCTCTGTTCAGGCTTGTAGTGTCAACCCCGAGGATTGCCTTATTTTCATTGGGTGAGAATGTACCTTAAGCTATTCCAGAAGCTTCCCTGGGGGCTAACTCTAATCAACTTGTGACCTGACATCACCCTAGGGAAAGGAGGGAAACTGGGGACATAGGTGGTAGGAATTGTAGAGTGGTGGAGGGATGGCTGTTGGAACATTGTATGGCTGAAACCAAACCATGAATAGCTTTGTAACTGCGTGTCTCACAGTGTTTCAATAATAATCACTGTATCACTGTCATCCCATTGTTCATCGATTTGCTCAAGCGGGCGCCAGTAACATCTCCATTTGTCCCAGTCCTGAGATTTTAGCAGCCTCTCCTTACTCGTTCTTCCAAACGGTGCAGTATTGGAGGCTCTTTCAGGGTCAGGGGAATGAGATCCTTTATTGTTACTGTATTTGGCATATTGAATACACCATGGGGAGTTTGCCAGGCTCTGCCGTGTGGGCGAGATACTCTCGGTAGCTTGCCAGGCTCTCTGAGAGGGGGAAGAGATCATAACAACTCTAAAATAACAGGGGTGGAGCAGTGGCTGAAGGTCAGTTATTACCTTGACGTCCCCCTGGGAGCCGAGGGTGGACAGATACCTCATTATATCTCACCGCTTTCTCCATTGCCTCTCAGATTAACCCCAGCAAGTCCACAAATGGGCCCTACATGGTGATTTTCTTGGTCATCCCATAAACTCCTATATTCTATATTAGAAGCCTTTTATATAAAGGAGGATGAAGAATTCAGGGCCATGAAAGAGATAAAAATTAATCGCGGTGAAGACCTGGAACTACTAGAACTACGAGGACAATTCAATAATAATCATCATAAAAAAGAACCACAGACTCCAGCCCAGGTTATCAACAGACTGACAGGGCCTAAAACCAGGTCCTACAAATGCAATGCTTAAGCCTCAGAGATGGCGCAGGAGAGCAGGAGAGCACTGGCTGGGGGCTTCCTCACCCAAGGAGCTGGCTGCTCTCCTCAGCAGCCACACAGAGAACTCTCAGGATGCCACATCACCTGTGCTGGTGCGAGCCGTGAATGAACAGAGAGAAAGAGAGACAGCTCAGGATAGGATAGTGACTTTATTAGAGGCTCAGCGCTGAGGACCCCAAGTCAGAAGAGAAAGAGACTTGGAGCCCTGTTTGCTGAAAGGATCTCTCTTTTATCCTCTAAAAGTGGGCCACAATCTTTGTATATCATTTCCAACCATTTTTTTCATGGTGGTCCATTCTCTATCCAGCATTTTAGTTAGGCTTCCAACCCTGGACCTATCTTCCTGGCCCTTGTTTCTACTGTCGTGTGGTATTGGTCTCATATTATGCTTTTTAAGAAATATCCCACAGATGAGTCCAATCATTCTATGTCTATTCCTCTCTTTCATGGATGGACATAGAGAATATCATGCTGAATGAAATGAGTCAGAAGGAGAGGGATAGACATAGTAAGTTTTGATCTTGCTGATATCTGGTATTATTTTACTTTATTTTATGCACTAGCCAAGGGTCTAGGCTCCGGGTGGTGAGTATCGCTGAGGCATGGGTACAGCACAAAGTGTGGGAGAGCTGTTCAGAACCTCATGCTTGCTCTGGGTGTTTCCTAAACTACAGAGCCGTCTTTTGCCTTCTTGCTGGGAATCCCTATAAGCACACAGTCAGGCTGCCTCTAGTACTTGTGGGTGGCACCAAAATTTAAAATTTTGCTGCCTTGCATTTGCCTGGCAAGTGCTTTAGGCCAGGTACCCATTTTCTGCCAACTCATGTTTGTTTTGTTTTTCTTTTTAAACAATACTTTAATTGCCTCAATTGTCTTAATTTTCTTCTTAATGGAGCGATAGCACAGCAGGTAGGGCATTTGCCTTGCATGTAGTCGACCTGATTTCAACCCCTTTGTCCCCCTCGGAAAGCCCGGCAAGCTACTGAGAGTATCCCGCCCACACAGCAGAGCCTGGCAAGCTACCTGTGGCGTATTTGATCACTTGTATCACTTGTAATCCTGTTGATCTTCGATTTGCTCAAGCGGGCGCCAGTAGCATCTCCATCCGTCCTTGTCGTGTGCTAGTATAGCTCAATGGTATCTGCTCGCTCCAGGAACACGAAGAGCCTCAGACCATTCGTTCAGGGTTTTGACGAAAAAGTCTGACCATCTCCTTGGTGGGTGGCCATGTGGTCTTTTACATCCCGTGGAATTAGTTGGTAACAGCTCTAGTCCAACGATCATCATTAAATTACATTACATGTCTAGCTCATATGATTTTCAATGCCTTGGCAAATGAGACAGCGTCCCTGATTTTTGATTGTCAACAAAGGTCGGAACTTTGGATTCCTTCTCTCACCTGAGTGAAATGTGATACTCCTAGCATAGCTCTATTGATTCCTCTTTGGGATACCTGAATAGCATTCTCATCCTGTTTTTGTAGGGCCCAGGTCTCTGAGGCGTATGTTAGTGCAGGAAGAATGGTGGAGTCGAAAAGATATACCTGGAGCCGGAGATTCTTCATCCTCTTAACAACTTCTTCGATGCTCTTGAAGGTGTTCCACGCTGCTCTCTTCCTCCTGCGCAGTTCTGGCGCCAAGTCGTTCCTCATGTTGATTTCTCGACCCAGATGCACATAGCTGCTGCATTCAGAGATGTTCGTTCCATTGAGAGCAAATGGAACATCAGGGACTAGTTCGTTTTTCATGAACGTTGTCTTGGTGAGATTCAGCTGCAGTTTGACCACTCGCGGTCGAAGTTGGCCAGCATTTGTGCCACTTGGCTAATGTTTGGTGTTATTAGAATGATGTAATCAACGAAGCAGAGGTGGTGTAGTTGCCGATTGTCTATCTTCACTCCCATTCCTTCCCATTCCAGTCGTTGCAAGACGTTCTTAAGGGTAACACTGAAGAGTTTTGGTGAAATAGTATCACCCTGCCTAACCCCTCTCTTTACATCGATGATTCCTTCTTTGTAGAATGGTAAGATCCTGGTGGTGAATCCATAATACAGCTCGTGGAGTATTTGATATGCCAAAAAAGTAATGACAAGTCTCACAGTGGAGACATTACTGCTGCCCACTGGAGCAAATCGATGAACAATGTGACGACAGTGCTGCAGTGCAATTGTCTTGGAATATAAGACTAAGGTAAATTGATTTAAGAAATGGTTCTATAAAGTGTTGCTTCTGACACCCTAAGTTCCATCCTCCTTAGGAAACCTAAACATGAAGATTTGAATGAAGATGGAAGCTCTTTAGGCCAGACTGCCCCTTCTCAAGGCCTTCTGGATCCTCAACCACTGTTACCATCAAATAGAAATTGGTCTTCGTGTGAGATACTTGGAGACTTTCGCCTAGGTATTTCTTCCGGCAAGTTCTACAGGTGTTAGAAGTTGGGAGAAGTTGCTTTGTTAGAGATGAATAGAATTTGGACTTTATTGTTTGGTAAAGGCATGGAGGTTGTTTATGGAAGTAAGGTTATCATCACGAGTTGTGGAAAGACTGCGAATATCGAGTCCCCTCTGACATCACTTTGTTCTGACATAAATGCCACCTGGAGGCCAAAATGATGCTGGGCTTTGACCATTATTCATCTGCATTGAGAAATTCCTTGTCCAGTTTCAATAGCCTGTCCTTGATGCAGAGACCTCCCTCCTGCACCCAGGGTCATCCAGCTCATGCAGAAGGCTGCTTTTCAAACACCCCTTCCTGAGATATTAAGCCAGTGAGCTTTTGCTGTGGATTATCTCACCCAACTCATGGTGGCTTAAAAGGGCAACCATTTGTAACCTGCCAGTTAGAAATTTGAGCTGGGCCCTGCCAGGTGAATTTTTTGTTCTCTGCTGGAATCACTCATTCATCTTGCTCATCTATCATACTGTCTTGTGGTCACTTCAGGAGGACCGTAACAGTGGGGAGAGCTTATCGTGCTCCCAATGGATTTCCATCAGAGAGCAACTCCTTTTTATGGCCCCTGGGCAAGATTCCGAGAGAGTGGAAGCTGTAAGGATTCTCAAAGCATAGTCTCCGAGACGTGCCCATAATGTCTTCTCTTGTACTTGATGGATCCAGGCAAGTCCCAGGCTAGTCTTGTGGGATGGGGTGGGGGAATGAGTTCTTCACATCTTTATGTAAAGGTGTGCAAAGACGTGGAGCGGGAAGTTAGGAAGAGGAATCATTGTGAGGCACACCTTAGTGAGTACTCGGGATCACCCCAGCCCAACACAGGCACATTTCTGCTAGTCCAAGCAAAACTTGGGGCTGCATTTTTTCCTCTTTTTTTTTAGGAATTGTAAAATAGAAACCTAGAGTTTAGCCATCTCCATGGGATTGAATGAGGTAGAAGCATCACTTTCTCTTATCACTGAATACCAATGCAATGAACCCCCCCATACTTACTTTATGAGACTATGCTCCCAGTGATGGTCTCTTTTGCATTTAGATCACACTAGCATTTTCTCTATTCCTAGGCCTTCTGACTTCACAGAATTAATATTCTGAAATGTTGTCAAAGGACTCTACACTCATTTTCTGTGTTTTGATCGCCTGTGTTTTGATTCATCTGTAGGGATGCAAACACTTGCTTTGCTGTTATTTCTGTACTCACTATTTGTTCTTCATTCTGCATGGGAGGTAGGACGGCATCTCTGGGGCTGGGGGAGTCGGAGTGACTGAAGTCCTCGGATCACACTGCTTTGTGCATCAGCCTGATGGCAGATCTGCTGAGTTCTTGTATGACAGGAGATACGGTAAGGGTTCTGATCAGGATGATGGTCCCAACTCAAGATTCCTGATGGAAAAATCTGTTCAGGTTGTTCCCTGAACATCACAGACATCTGATTTTAACACAAATATCAAAACAAATCACAGAGGGTTGTTTTTTTTTTTAAGATTATTCACTCTTTTTGGCGGTCCTCATCTGCTTTCTTTCTTTTAATGAATAATTGAGAGTTGGCTGCATAATACATGCATCGTGGCTTATTTATGTTTTTTTATAAAGCCTGACGCATGCTTCATTGTGCTTTATGAAAATCGAATCTATTCAGAATATAAATTTTCTTTTTTCCTTTGTGGAGGCAGTTTCCTAAAGGGCCCTGAATATACTAAGTATGCAATGGCAATACCTCCATTGTATACTTGTAGTGTTTGGATATGTGAGTCTGAAGACTTAATCCTCTGTTAAATTGATGACTGGGGGTGGAGTGGGGTTGAGTTGGGGAAGGAACATGGGAACACTGGTGGAGGGAAACTGACACCGGTGGAGAGATTGTGGTTGAATTATTGTATACCTAAATTGCAAAGATCAGGAAATTTGTGAATCATGGATTTTTTTTGTGAATCATGGATCTTTAGTAAAAATTAGAAAAACAGAGTTAATTCTCTATTATGTTAAGTGAAGCAAGTCAGAAGAAGGACAGATAGAGAATGATCTCACATACCTGTGGTACATAGAATAACTAGACAAGGGAATGCAAGGTATCAAGGGGGGGAATAAAATAATCACCCTTGACCCCATATATTACGCAGGACAGTGAGGGAAAGAAACTGATGGGGGGGTAGTAAGAAGAAGGGGTCAGGAATTAACAGGGGCCACTGGTCAAGGGCCACAGGTCCATCTGCGATACAGGGGAGTGGTGTAGCTATATAGCCACACTGCGGCATCAATAACATGGGAAGCAGGGGACCCTAGCCACAACAACCAACTGAAAGATGTATCCATCAAAGAAGCAGTCTCGGGGGAAGGAGGTAAGAGGGAGTCTGGGGACACTGGTGGAGAGAAGTTAACACTAGTGGTGGGATTGGTGCTAGAACATAGGATGTCAAAACTCGATTATGAATCGCCTTGTAAATCACAGTGTCTTTATAAAAAATAAAAATTAAAAACAGAGTTAATCCTCTATTGTTAAGGAGATAGTACGAGACAGAAACTGTGCAAGGACTTGAAATACATTAACATATAAATAATTCTTGTTATGTAGATTTGATCATCCTTATTTCATATGTGATGAAACTAAGACTTACTGCAGTTAAGATCAGTTTGACTTCAGAGTGAATATTTTGTATATTACAATGAAATACATTTAAAAAATTTGTTTTACCAGGAGCCAAACCCAGAGCCTCACACATGCAAGGTACATGTTCTGGTTCTGAGCCACCTGTTTGGCCCTGCAAGAGAATTCTTTAAAATTTTTTTTTTTTTAATTTTATTGAATCACCATGTGGAGGGTTACATAGTTCTCAGGATTATGTCAGTTATACAATACTCAAACACCCTTCCCTTCACCAGTGCCCATATTCCATCACCAACCCCCCTAGTATACCTGCCGCCCCCTCCCACCTCCCCAGTCCCCACCCTTGTAAGTGATAAGTTTCACTTCGTTTACACTTTATCTCGATTACATTCCATGTTTCAACACACAACTCACTACCATTGCTGGGGTTTCCCCCCCAAAAGAAAAAGAGTCCTATTGCCAAGGAAGCATTTGATAGTTCTCCATTGCTAAGAATATAGAGATATTAAGTCCCGCTGTTTGTTACATAACTTTTCTTTTTCCCCCCTTGCCCCGCGCCACCGTTCACGCCTGTTTAGTAATCGCCACGCTGCCTGACAAAAGGAAAAAAACCGAAAAAGATGGTTATTTCCCGTCATCAGCCGGCGTGGGGCTCTGGCTTGGTTGATAGTCTAGTAGAGTGTCTGCAAGCAGTTTCTGGAATCAAAGGTATTGTGCTGGTATCGGCTCCGGCTCGAGATTCCACCAGCGTCCCGCTGTTCCATGTACATAATTTTTCCCCTTATATCCCATTCCCACACCACCAGGTCTGTTTGCTTAATGGACATCACACTATGGTTGACGCCACGCCGTGTTTCTTCCCGAGAAAGAGGGATATTTCTTCTCAGCCGGCGTGGGGATATAGCTTAGTTCAGTCTAGAGAGATGGCTACCACTTTGATTGCCTTCAATATTTCAGCAAAAGACTTACTATTCTTGTTAGGATCTCCCACAAAAGTCCGACCCGTTGAAATGGAACCATTACATATTGCTGATGCTAAGATGACATTCGCGCGGTTTTGGGTTTCTGTATAAAGTCCAGGGAAAGTACAACCAGAAATAACATCACTATAAACTTTTACCCTTTTATGGTGCTCATAAGATGGAGAAACCTAGAGATCCGAAGCAGGACCAAAAGGGACGCACACATGGGGGAGGTGGGTTTAAGTATCTATCTGCAGTGGGCGGAGGTCACCGCCCCCGGCCCCCTGGGGTCTCCCACGTGCGCGTCCTGTTTCAGCTGGCTTGGCGTCTCCATTTTGCGCTCAGAAAGCCGTGGACCCTGTGCTGTGCTCAGGAAGGGGTTGAGAGAGAGAGGTTAAAAGAATTGGGGAATGTCCGGTTTCCACTGTCGCAGCCCGCCGTAGGGTCTCCGATCCCGTGCCGGAATTAGTTCAGCGGGCTGCTTGGAGTCTAAGGGCGCTCTTTTGGGCTCTTCCATCATGCTCGATTCGCAGCAGGGCCAAAAGGACTCTTTAAAATTTTTTGCATCACAGTGAGACACACAGTTGAAAGATCGTTCATGATTATGTTTCAGTTATATATAATGTTCCAACATCCATCCTTTCACCAGTGTACATTTCCCACCACCAATATTTTCAGTTTCCCTCCCACCCCCATGCAATTCTTAATATGATAATGGTCTTTAGCTGTTGCTGTGACTATTTTACAGGAATAGTCTTACTTTTTTTCCTGAAAGAAATAGGAGATTTTATTCCTCATACATCCTTTTATTTAGACCCCCTTTTTTGAATGGACCATGCCCAGCCATATGTGGATGTGTGGTTTGGTGTTTGGGTTAGTGGTATATCATGTGGTACTTAGGATTGAACTCAGGATTTCTCATGTCATAGGCATGTGCTTTTCCATTTGAGTCATACAACCTGTCCTCACCTTCCTGTCTTTACATATCATGGCATAACTACAAGATAGAAGTTATCTTTTGGAGGAGGCAAGGGCTGGAGGGAAATTTTCTGTCTCTCAGTGGTGCTCAGGATCTACTCTTGGCTCTGTGCTCAGGATGGACCCCTAGAGGTACTCAGGGGATGGTATGTGGTACTGGAGATCAAACCTGTATTGTAGCTGAAGGCTGCATGGAGGGTGAGTGCCCAACCTCCTTGTACTGTCTCTCCAGCCCCAGAATAATCTTTTGCGAATTTACAGGGCATAGGAATAGTAAATACATATGAGTCCTAGGGGAAAGACCTCCAGAGAGTGGAGGATATGATATAAATAGGGAGATCTTATCAGCAGCGAAGGGGCACAGTCTTGATGTATCTTAAACCTGAAATGTAAGATGTAAGTGTCTGTGTTTTTGTAAAGTTGCCCAGTAACGGTGTCTTTTAAAATCTCTAAAGCATAGAGTGATGATGAGGCTGCCTGCCTCTTCTCTCTTGCCCTACAGCTGCATCTTTATTTCATATAGATGAAGACATCAGATTAGAGTCCAGCTTTCTTCTTCTAGCCCTCCTCCTGACTGTTATTAATTATTATTGAAGTTGAAGTCGGATGCATTACAGTTGTTCCTCGAAGTCAGGCCGTGAGCTCTCTGCAGCCAATTTTGCTTCCCTCTGCCATGCTCATGCTTCTAGAATCGGCCTTCAAATGTACCCCAGGAAGTACATTTGACTTCATTAGTTTGGTTCTAGTTGAAAACCACAGGTTTTGCTTCAAAGCTCGTTGGCTCCACAATAGCATTTCTCGAGGGTGTTGCAGAAGAGCAATTCTCAAGTGTGTTCCCAAGTCTTGGAAATTAGAAACATCCTCTAGCTTGTGAAATGTGCAGGTGGCACTTAAGAGACCCACTTAACCATTTAATACGAGGGAAAAAAATCAAGAGCTTCATCTTGGAGCTCTTACATTTGAATTCTTGTTATATACTTGAGTGTCGATACACAAGGAGCAAGTAAACCTATTTGGCTGGGTCTCAAGGGATGAGATGGTATTTAGAGAGAAATGTTAGAAAATGATCAGTACATAGATTTTTAAAAAAACTTTTTGTTGTGATAAGAATAACTAACATGAAATCCCTTCTCAACAAATTTCAAGTACACAATGCATGATTGTGACTCTAAGTATAACATTCTACAGTTGATCTCTAGAGTTTATTTGTCTTATTCAACTGAAACTTTATGCTTGTTGCTTAGTAACCCCCCAGTTTCCTCTCCCCTGAGTCTCTGGTAACCATCATCCCAATATATTTGATTTTAATATATTGATATTTTCTGATGCACTGAGGCTTTCCCTAGCATAAGCAGAGAGAAAATGTCTGATCCTAGAACTTGAAATGCCTATGGGAATTTTGTGAATCCAAATTATAATATAATTACACTGAATAATCTGGAAACCTTAAAAATATATAAGGGATTTAGCAATTATAATTTTTTAAAAGTATTTTAAAACTTGAAAAATTGCCTAAATAGTGTTTATTTCCATAAAACTGTAACGTATTCAGTTCCTTCAAACTTAATTTTGGGCCTAACAATTCCAAAATAGTAGTAATTTTGCTGAAAATACCATCTTGGATAAAAGGGTTTTCACGGGCTCAAATACAGCACAGGGATTAAGGCATTTATTTACCTTATAGGTGGCTGACACCAGTTTGATCTTGGACACCAGATGCATGGTCCTTTGGGCACTGCTGGGACCAGTTCTTGAGCACAAAGCTAGGAGTAGTCCTGAAGCAATGATTGTGTGGCTCAAACCCTCCCTCCCTAGTAAAGCAACAAAGAGGTGTTTTATTTTCAAAAAAGGGTTTTTATGCTTCTGATAAAATGATAAATTTCTGATAAAATGCTAAAGTGGGCAGAGAGTCTCTTGCCTGCACGCATGGCTGTCTTCCCCAGGTGCCCCTTGGAGGGGTGGGTTCCAGCTTCCCTCCCTGCCCCAAGCAGAGCTCCCTGACTGAAGACCTCCGGAGCCCAGCCACAGCCATGCTCAAGGCCCCTCTCCACACTTTGGGATGAGCCCTGTGCATGAAGGAACTGGCAGAGGAACCCAGGTGTGTGGGACCCGGGGCTGAGACCTCCAAGTCTGCTTGGATTGGGACTGGGCCTCTTCTGCCCAGATTTCCCATTTTCCATTAGCTAGACGGTCACACCCAGGAACTGCCCCCAGCACTGTGTAATCCCAACAACGGCCAACACCCAGAGACTTAAAACCAAGCTCCAGGAAGCGACATTTTATGGCCTAGTTCTCCCTCTGGGAGTGCCTAGCAAACTGCCGAGAATTTCCTGCCCACATGGGAGAGCCTCGAAAACTCCCCATGGTGTATTCATATGCCCAAACTAGTAACAATGCTGGGTCTCATTCCCCTGACCCTGAAAGAGCCTCTAGTGCAGCATCGTTGGGAAGGATGAGTAAAGAGAAGCTTCTAAAATCTCAGAGCTAGGATGAATGGAGACGTTACTGAGACCGCTCGAGAAATTCGATGATCAACGGGATGATGATGATGCTTCTGATGAATTCTTTTATTAACATTCCATAATAGAGAGCATAGAGACCTCTTTTACTTATGGGTTCTGTTTTTCTCTCCATGGAATCTTCAGAATTTTGCACCTTTACAGGGGACACTGGCTTGAGAGGTTGGAGGGAGAACATAGGAAAGAAGTGAAAGAAAAATATCAATTTAAATGAGCAAGGGGACACATTCCTGGCCACACATACAAAAATAAAGGAAATAGTGGAGAGATACTCTGATCAATTTATAGAGTATTGAAGGGAGCAATTTTTGGGGGCCCACAAAGGAGAGGGACAATGCCATTATAGTGGGTGATATCTTTTTGGTCACTTTACCTAAATTAAACAACTTAGTTTTGATGTATTCCTATGTGACTGAAAAACCCAAACCAAAGCAAAACAAGTTCTTAGTTCTTGTCTCTGCATTTTATTTTATTTTATTTTTTATTTTTTATTTTTTATTTTGCTTTTTGGGTCACACCCAGAGATGCTCAGGGGTTACTCCTGGCTCTAACTCAGGAATTACTCCTGGCAGTGCTTGGGGGACCATATGGGATGCCGGGGATCGAACCCGGGTCGGCCGCGTGCAAGGCAAACGCCTTACCCACTGTGCTATCGCTCCGGCCCCTTGTCTCTGCATTTTAGATTCTTTCTCATACTTGTCCCAAATTTTAAGGCTCTTATCCTACCTGGTTGTCTCTATTTTATTTAATTTATTTTGTCTTTGGATCATACCCAGTGGTGCTCAATGGTGCTCAAGACTTACTACTGGCTCTGTGCTCAGGGACCACTTCTAGCAATGATCTGGGGGGCCATATCTGGTGCTAGGGATCAAACCCAAGCCAGTGATGTGCTAGGCAAATGTCTTACTGTACTGTCTCTTCAGCCCTGGTGGTCATCTCTATTCATCATCATCATCATCATCATCATCATCATCATCATCATCATCATCCCGTTGATTGTCGAATTTCTTGAGTGGTCTCAGTAATGTCTCCATTTGTCCTATCCCTGAGATTTTAGAAGCCTCTCTTTACTCATCCTTCCCAATGATGCTGCACTAGAGGCTCTTTCAGGGTCAGTGGAATGAGATCCAACATTGTTACTGGTTTTGGCAAATGAATACACCGTGGGGAGTTTGCGAGGCTCTCCCATGTGGGCAGGAAACTCTCGGTAGCTTGCCAGGTTCTCCCAGAGGGAGAAGTAGGCTATAAGATATCCAGGAGCTTGGTTTTAAGTCTCTGGATGCTGGCCATTGATGGGATTACACAGAGCTGGGGGTAGTCCCTGGGTGTGACCGCCTAGCTACTGGAAAATGGGAAATCTGTGTGGAAGAGGGCCCAGTTCCGATCCGAGCAGGCTTGGAGGTCTCAGCCCCAGGTCCCACACACCTGGGTTCCTCCGCCAGTTCCTTCATGCATGAGATTCATTCGAACGTGTGGAGAGGGGCCTTGAGCATGGCTGTGGCTGGGTTCCAGAGGTCTTTGGTTACAGGAGCTCTGCTCGGGGCTGGGAGGGAAGCTGGAGCCCACCCCCTCTGAGGGGCCCCTATGAAGACAGCCAGGCGCACGGGCAAGAGACACTGCCGGTCATCTCGATTTAAAAAATTATAAATGTATACTGAATGTATCACTTATTTAGACAGTACTTTGATAGATGATAAAATTAATCAGAAAATACTCATTGAACACTTACTATACGCTAGGTATTTTGGTTCTGGGAACAGAGTTACGAATGAAACTCTGAAGATTTTTGCCTTTATGAATGATATTCTCATTATAAGTGGGGAGAAGGAATTAGAAAACAAATGAATGTAAAAAACAAATTACATGTACCTTACTTGGTAAGAGCAAAGGAATAAATAAAGTAGGGAAGAATCTGGGTGGAGTTGAGCTTTAAATAGGATCATCAGTACAGCTGGTAGGGTGCTTGCCTTGCACATGGCTGACCTGGTCTGGGTTCTATCCCCAGCGCTCCATATGGTCCCTTGAGCCAATCAGGAGTGGTCCCTCAGTGCAGAGCTAGGAGTAAGCTCTGAGTGCAACTGGGTGTGGCCTGAAAACAAAAACAAGCAAATAAGATGATCAGAGAGGATGTCCTTGCCACTTCAGTGAAGGTCAGGAAATGAACAAGAGGGGTTTGCAGATATCTGGCAGATGGATTATTTTTGAGGAAGTAGAGGAAATGTTAAACTCACAGAAATAAAATGTTTATAGAGACATTTCAGATAACCATTAGGGAGAGAATTTGGTTCAAAGACATTCTTGCAAATCATGCCATGTAAGGCACTACCAGCATCGCCAGTGGGAAAAGCCAGACCAGGATAGGGGTGTTGAGTGGTTGTGTACTGATATGAAGACCCTGCTCTGGCAGTCAGTGAATGAATATATTATGGACATTTGAAGGTTTCTATGAACAAGACTGCTTTCACAGGGCACTTGAGCATCATCAAGAAGAGGAACAACAAAAGCACAAGGATTCATTTATTTACAAAGCCAATTTTCTGGTTCTTTTTTTGTGCCAGGAATTGACCCAGGGCCTTGTCCTCCAAGTACAAAGTAATTTTTCTGATTCTTAACCTGGCTTCTGGTAGAAATGGTTTTTTAAATGTTTGAATCTGAACCGAGTCTGGGTAATATTCAGTTCTCTGAATGTTTAGTAATGACTGAAGTCTCCCATGGACAAGACTGGATTTCTGGTTTCTCTAGATTGGTGAAAAAACCTGAAGAAATCAGGATTGGTTTTATTTTCTTTCTCTCTCTTTTTTTTTTTAAATTTATTTATTTTTAATTAGAGAATCACCGTGAGGGTACAGTTACAGATTTATACACTTTTGTGCTTATACTTCCCTCATACAAAGTTTGGGAACCCATCCCTTCACCAGTGCCCATTCTCCACCACCCGTAAACCCAGTGTCCCTCCCACCCTCCCCAATCCCATCTCCCCCCCACCCCACCCTGCCACTGTGGCAAGGCATTCCCTTCTGTTTTCTCTCTCTAATTAGCTGTTGTGGTTTGCAATAAAGGTGTTGAGTGGCCGCTGTGCTCAGTCTCTAGCCCTCATTCAGCCCGCAACTCCCTTCCCCCACATGGCCTTCGACTACAATGTAGTTGGTGATCGCTTCTCTGAGTTGACCTTTCCCTGGAACGTGAGGCCAGCCTCGAAGCCATGGAGTCAACCTCCTGGTACTTATTTCTACAGTTCTTGGGTGTTAGTCTCCCACTCTGTTATTCTATATACCATAGATGAGTGCAATCTTTCTATGTCTGTCTCTCTCTTTCTGACTCATTTCACTCAGCATGAAACTTTTCATGCCCATCCACTTAACTACAAGAGGCAAAAAAGTACAATCGAAACAACATCTGCACATGTATGTTAATCGCAGCACTATTTACAATAGCCAGAATCTGGAAAAAACCCGAATGCCCCAGAACGGATGACTGGTTTCTCTCTTTTTTTTAAAGCCACACCTGGCTGTGCTCAGGGTTTACGTCTGGCTCTATACTCAGGGATCACTCTTGATGGCCTCAGGGGACCATGTAGGATGCCAGAGATGAAACCCAGGTCAGCACAAAACAAAACATTATGCCATCTATCTTCCAGTTTTATTTAATTATTTAAAATTAATTTTTATTGAGGCACCATAACTTACTAAGTTACTCATGATTGATTTTGGCACCAAAGGGAGGAGTAGTTTTTATTTTTATCATTAATATTATTTTTGGGTTTGGGCAAACCCAACTGTGCTCAGGGATCATTCCTCAGAGACTCAGGGCACCATAAGGGGTGCAGGGACTGAATCTAGACTGGTTGTGTGAAAGGCAAGTAACTTACTCCACAGTACCATGTCTGCAGTCCCAGGAGTGGTTTTTAATGTTTCTGTTGTGCTATACTTTTTTTAAATAAAAAAGTAAATTTTATTGTATTACTGTGAGATACAGTTACAAACTTGCATGATTAAATTTTAGTCATACAATACGTGAGCACGTATCCCTCCACCAGTGCACATTTTCCACCACCACTGTTCCCAGTGTCCCTCCCACCAACCTACTCCATCCCACTCCCTGCCTCTGTGGCAGGTACAATCCTTCTTACTCTCTTATTTTGGGCATTATGAGTTGCAATATAGATACTAAGAGGCCATCATATTTGGTCTTTGGTCTACTTTCAGCACATATCCCCCCATCCATGGTGATCCCTCCAATCATCATTTACTTAGTGGTTCCTTCTCCATCCCAACTGCCTTCCCCCCATACCCCCTTATACCCCACATATGGGACTGTCTTCCAATCTGTGGCATGGTCCTTCTGGCCCTTATCTCTACTGTCCTTAGGCATTAGTCTCATATTATGCTACTTTATATTTCACAAATGAAGGCAGTTATCCTATGTCTGTCCCTCTCTTTCTGACTAATTTCACTTAGCATGATATTCTCCAAGTCCAACCACTTATATGCAAATTTCATGATTTCATCTCTTCTAACAGCTGCAAAGTATTCTATTGTGTGGTCTCCTTTTGATCTCTAGGAAATCATGCCTCGGGCACCAGGGTGAGTGTTGGGGGCTGGAAAATCTTTGTCCTATGAAGTACTTGCATGTTTTTGTCAATAGTCTTGTTCCAAGAGTGCCATGAGATTTGCATTGCCCACCTCTTTCTTCCTATAATCTTCAGGACAACTAGATGGTCCCAATCAACCAGCTGGTCCTGATCCCCAGATCCCCATGCACCATACATAAGGGCCCCACACCAAGAGTACAAGTAGTTGATAAACTCTGTGGTTTGCTCCCTCAGCAATGTATTCTGTGATGGAGCAGAGTCTATCTGGAGAAGGAAGTTCCCTATTCTGATTTACCCCAATGAAACTTCTGGTTGCCAGCCCACAGTCCCTGATGTCTGTCTGCAAGGGGCGCCTTTCACATAGTCTGACCTAGCAGCGGGCCGAGTCACAATTTTCAATGCCACAGTTTCAAAGAAAACCTCTCTTCCGCTTCCTACAGCTCTGCACGAGCAGACATTCCCACGGTGTCTTGTGCATCTGTACACGAACGCAGGCACCCGTAGTCAATATTTAAGCATTGTACTCTCTCTCAAATTCTGTCTCGTTAAAGCGATGGGCAACAAGATGAGGTTATTGTTCACTGCACCATTGCAAAGCCAGTGACTCTCACTGAAGTGAAGTCAGGCCTGGTTTATGTTCTTCTTTATTGTGTGAGTAAATTTTAAGTTTACAGCCATAAAGAGAGCTTTGCCAGGTCAACTTCCCTCAAAGAAGCGCCTTCCCTAAATCATTACAAGCAGGCTTGGTCCTTTGTACTGCCTCTCCCTGTCTTCCCCCAACTATTAAAAAGGGGATTATGAGTCACAGTGTTTGGTTATGAAATCCAAACTCTAAGGGGAAGCTAGTTATGAAAGTTATGAGGCAGGTTTGTGATAGAACAACTGGGCCTGCCACCGCCCTGGCATGAAAGTCTACTATACAGTCCTTCTTGCTCTCTTCTACACGCTCACAAGGGTAGTCAACTCCATTGTTTTGCAGTGAATAATCAGTGACAGAGCCAAATTTCTTTCTTTTTTTAAAAAATTTTATTTTTATGAAAAACACTGTGATTTACAAAGTTGTTCAGTGTCTAGTTGTTTTACGTATTTAGTGTTTCAACACTACCAGTGTGCCCTTCCCTCAACCACTGTCCCCATTTCCCCTCCCATCCCCAACCTGCCCCTTAGGTACACAACCAATTTACTCTATATTATTTGTTCCAACAAAAATTTTAGAAATAGCAAAAAGAATGATCAGAAAATAAATCAGAGGGCCAATTTGTGATTGCTTTATGATTTTATCCTACATAAACAAAGAAAATAAAACCCTTTAATACAATATAATAAAAAGGCTTCTTCCGATAGATGTAAGTAAGTTTTCAACTCTGGAATCTAAGATCTTGCATTGAAATTTTATTTCATATATGGATCTCATTATAATAATAATAATAATAATGCCTCAATTGTCATTAATAAAACTTTTAAAGAAATTCTTGCTACTATATTTTGGAGTTTACATGAAATAGGTAAGGCAAAATTTCCTCTTACATTTTATATAAACACTTGGCTTGCAAATTTATTCATGATGATTTATTATAGGCAATCAATATTCCAATACTAACCCCACCATCATTGTTACCTTCCCTCCACTATTGTTTTCAATTTTCCCAACCACCCCTCAAGCCTGCCTCCATAACAAGCCAATAATAATTCACTTTATATTGCTTGTTATCAATAAATTTCTAACAGAAAGATCAAAAAATATTCCCTTAGAAGAAAATTAGTGTAAATTGTTGTATCTCATCATGGAGACATTAAATCCTTGATGAGGGATTACAAAGATGCTGTTACAGGTTAAGCCTTCTGTGCTACTATTTTGTTAGTAGAGAATGGTTGCCTTATATGTTATATCCCATTCACACTGGAATGCTACTACTGGATTATCACTGTTGTAGAGTTTGGAGATGTTACGGGGCTGCAAAGGTAGCTGCATGCTCCAGAAAGTCCAGAATATTTAACTGGGTGATACAGCTGGAGTTAAAATTTTAACTGGACAGCGGTTTTGGGGTGTGGACATGACTGCCTGGGTTTCTGGAAGTGCAGGGAGGTGAGGGGAGGTAGCTCAGCCTGACCACAAGAAAGCCTGGAGCTTTCAGTTACAAAGACCCACATACCTGAATTTTAGCAGGTTAATTTCTGGATGAGACTCAGTCCTGAGACAATGGAGTCTGGTCACAGGTGTGGCAGCGATTTTGCAATGTGGGAGCAAGCAACTGCTGCAGGGTGACAGGGGGTGCGTTGGGGGGCGGGTGGCACTCTGAGCAGGCACTGGGCTGACCTGCACTCCTCAGAATGTCTGAGCCTGAGCAGGTGTCTGAGAAAATTTTTCATGGCAAGCTGATATTTTTTGAGGTTTATTTATGAGTCTCTGAGCAAGGCTTGTAGATGAGCTTACATGGTGCTGCATAACTCTGGAGTCAGACTTCTAAGATTAAAATTTATTTATTTTTTAATAAAATAAGTAAGTTTTATTTATATATTTTTGCAGATAATGGTTTTGGTCACACCCAGCTGTGCTCAGGAGTTACTCAGCTTTGTTCTGGCATTTCCACTTCTGCCAAGGCTTGGGGGAAACCATGAGGTGTTGGTGCTGGGGGTCCAACCAGAGATGGTTATTTTTTTCTTTTCTTTTCTTTTCTTTTCTTTTCTTTTCTTTTCTTTTCTTTTCTTTTCTTTTCTTTTCTTTTCTTTTCTTTTCTTTTCTTTTCTTTTCTTTTCTTTTCTTTTCTTTTCTTTTCTTTTCTTTTCTTTTCTTTTCTTTTCTTTTCTTTTCTTTTCTTTTCTCTCTCTCCTCTCCTCTCCTCTCCTCTCCTCTCCTCTCCTCTCCTCTCCTCTCCTCTCCTCTCCTCTCCTCTCCTCTCCTCTCCTCTCCTCTCCTCTCCTCTCCTCTCCTCTCCTCTCCTCTCCTCTCCTCTCCTCTCCTCTCCTCTCCTCTCCTCTCCTCTCCTCTCCCTCTCCTCTCCTCTCCTCTCCTCTCCTCTCCTCTCCTCTCCTCTCCTCTCCTCTCCTCTCCTCTCCTCTCCTCTCCTCTCCTCTCCTCTCCTCTCCTCTCCTCTCCTCTCCTCTCCTCTCCTCTCCTCTCCTCTCCTCTCCTCTCCTCTCCTCTCCTCTCCTCTCCTCTCCTCTCCTCTCCTCTCCTCTCCTCTCCTCTCCTCTCCCTTCCCGCCACTCCCTTCCCTCCCTTCCCGCCACTCCCTTCCCTCCCTCTCCCCAACCCACCCCGCCTCCGTAGCTGGACATTCCCTTTCTCTCTCTCTCTCTCTCTCTCTCTCTCTCTCTCTCTCTCTCCTTTTGGAGAGAGATATAGTATCTATATTGTTGTGGTTTGCAATATAGGTATTGAGTGGCCACCAAGATGGTTATTTTAAGCAAGGGTAATGCCATAACCCCTATACTATCTTTTCAGACCTAAAATGTGAATTTAAATTCTACCGGGCTTATCTGTTGTCTAAACTTGACCAATTGCCTTCACCTCTGTGATTCAGTTTTCTAATTACCATTCCTGATATCATCTTCTTTTTTTTTTTAAATTTATTTATTTTTAATTAGAGAATCACCGTGAGGGTACAGTTACAGATTTATACACTTTTGTGCTTATACTTCCCTCATACAAAGTTTGGGAACCCATCCCTTCACCAGTGCCCATTCTCCACCACCCGTAAACCCAGTGTCCCTCCCACCCTCCCCAATCCCATCTCCCCCCCACCCCACCCTGCCACTGTGGCAAGGCATTCCCTTCTGTTTTCTCTCTCTAATTAGCTGTTGTGGTTTGCAATAAAGGTGTTGAGTGGCCGCTGTGCTCAGTCTCTAGCCCTCATTCAGCCCGCAACTCCCTTCCCCCATATGGCCTTCGACTACAATGTAGTTGGTGATCGCTTCTCTGAGTTGACCTTTCCCTGGAACGTGAGGCCAGCCTCGAAGCCATGGAGTCAACCTCCTGGTACTTATTTCTACAGTTCTTGGGTGTTAGTCTCCCACTCTGTTATTCTACTGATATCATCTTCTTTATCATCATTTTCATCGAATTCTGATCTGTTTCTTCCCTGGCTTTCCTCTACAGCAGGACATCATGCTCCTTTCATCTGTAGTTATTTTCCTCCATATAGATGATTGTATGTGCCAGCTTATCCCAGAGAACCAGATTGTATTTTTCCTGGTGTCTGAGTTCCTCCTGAGTAGACATCCTGAATATCACCTGGATATAGGCGGTTTCAATTCAGTCGGATCCAAAGTCGACAGACTGTGTTCCCTGCGGGTGGACAGAGCTAGAGATTTAATGTGTGTAGAAAAATAAAGCCATAAATGAACATAAAGAAAATATGACTCAGCAATTTTTGTGCATTAATTTTAATTCACAGAGTTAAAAACAGAATACAATGTACATGATAAAAATGACAGCTACCATTTTAGGAACATATACTATGTATCCGGTGCAAGACTAGATTTTAAAGAATACAAACATCTTAGCAATCTTCCAGATAGGTATTTTGATAAGAAAATATAAGGAACTGAAACCCACAGTTATGATGGATTTAGAAAAGGCAGAGCTAACTCATGCTATTTTTTTGACACAAATTTCTTCCATATATTGGTTTGATTATTTTTCCTGACCTGTGAATGTCCTAAACATGTGCCTGAAGCATAGCATAAAAGAAGGTAAGGGGGTCAGAGTGATACTATAGCAAGTAGTTTGTTTGTTCCCTGAGCTCAAAACCAGGAGTAAGCCCTGAGCATTGCCAGGTGTCACCCCCAAATAAACAAACAACCCCCCGACCCCCAAACAAACAGAAGGTAAAGGCATTTTTTACAGTCAATGCATTGAATATTTTTCTTACCATGAAAGTAATACATAATCTGCATATAATACTTTGAAACAATAGATAAGTAATTAACTTAACCTTGGCTTGATGTGGTCAGTGACATGAGTCAAGAGTCAGCCTTCTCGCACAGTAGAAATCACATCTGTACCTATATGTTCATAGCAGCTCTGTTCACAATAGCCAAACCCTGGAAACAACCCAAATGCCTGAGAAAAGATGACTGGCAAAGAAACTTTGGGACATCTACACAATGGAGTACTATGCAGCTGTTAGCATAGACGAAATCATGAACTTTGCTTATAAGTGGATAGACATGGAGAGTATCATGCTATGTGAAATGAGTCAGAAAGAATGGGACAGATATAGAAGGACTGCACTCATTTGTGGAGTATAGAATAACATAACATGAGACCAACACCCAAGGACAGTAGGCAGAAGGGTCAGGAAGATTGCTCCATAGTTGGAAGCCTGCCTCATGAGTGGGCAGGGAGAGGACAGCTGGAATAGAAAAGGAATCACTAAGTGAATGATGGCTGGAGGAATCGGTGGGGATGGGAGATATGTGCCGAAAGTAGATAAAGCATCAAACATGATGACCTCTCAGTGTCTGTGTTGCAAGCTATAATAATCAAAAGTAGAGAGAGAGTATGGGGAATATTTTCTGCCATGGAGGGGAGGGTTGGAAAGGGGGGGTATACTGGGGATATTGGTGGTGGGGAATGTGCACTGGTGGAGGGATGGGTGTTTGATCATTGTGTGATTGTAACTCAGACATGAAAGCTTGTAACTATATCTCATGGTGAATCAATAACATTTAAAAAAAAAGAAAAAAAAGTCAGCTTTCTCTAGGAATCTATGCTCCCAACAATACTACTTTTGTATTAAATTGTTTCTGCGTTGGTCTTCTTTGGCTGATTCACATAAGGGTCAAATTCATTATTATTGAACATGCTGGCACATCTCTGTTCAGGACATTTGTTTGTTTTGCACAGTTCCATCTGTCTTTCAGATAGGTTAACAGTGTGGAACTTCTCTTGGCCAAATAGGGACCAATTTGGGGGATAGTAACATCCTAATGATAGTAAATATAACAGAGAAGCCAGTGATGCAATTGGAATTGATGTTCATTATGATAAATGGTCTCATTTTAAAGAATGTCTAGTGATCTGTAAAGTCCTGTCTAGCTTGAGGGTAGTTATCATATGTCATGTTATAGACATACTGGTAAATGTTTTGCATACTATTTAGACAGGGGAGGTCCCAGCTTATGTCTTCCTTTGCTTGCAGTTCCGCAAACTCTACCCCTGTCGATGGGAGCTATTTATTAATTGAAGGTGTAATTATAGGAGTTAGAATGATAGGACAGTGGTTAGGGTGTTTGCCTTGCATTCAATCCCTGGCATCCCATATAATTATCTAAGCCCAACCAGGTGTGATCCCTGAGCGCATACAGGAGTGAGCCCTGAGTTCTGTTGGGTGTGGCCTCAAAACAAAACAGGACCCAAATATATTTCAAAATAATTCTTGATAAATATGTTTATCATATTAAGTTTTATTGGTAGATATTGGTTAACTTCTTAGTCACTATTAAATGTGATGTTAGTTTTATAAAGTAACAAGACATATGTGTCAGAGTCTTAGACATTCCATCCCCAATTTTAAGGACTTAGCTAGATGACCACTCAGGACTTCTTCATCTCTTAGGATTTCTTAAAACTTTCCATAAGTTTATGAGTAGGAGAACTGTTGGATTCTTATCATATTAAATTTTATCGATAAAATTAAATATATCCCATAAAATGTTTCTAATTCATGTACTGATAATTGTACAAAGTGGAGTTTTGTGATTTTTCATTACTTGTGAACCAAGATATATTCATGAGAAACTGAAATCATAAGGGAAACTGATTTTTCAAGAAATAAAAATGACTTGAGGATAGAAATTGACATTATTTCTCATGCCTGAAGTTGACAAGAATGCAACACAGTTCCCTGCCACCGACATGATGAGTGAGACTTAAGAAATCTTTATTATTATTTGTGACCTATAAAAATAATATCATACTAACTTACTCTCCTCTCTGAGCCTGATTAGAATGTGGACAGAAGAGACAGTCTTGATTATGTGTTATGGTGAGACTCCCTTGAGGATATTGATAGGAAGTATCTGTTAGTACTGAGTTAAAAAAAAAAACTGTAGGGGTGTAGCCGGCAATACTCAGGGGTTACTCCCGGCTCTGAATTGAGGAATTACTTCTGGTGGTGCTTGAGGGAACCTTATAGAATGTTAGGAATTGAACTTCAGTCAGCCGTTTACAAGGCAAATGCCCTACCTACTGTCATCTGTCCTCTGTAAATAATTAATTATTTTGAACCTACATTTCTTGCTATATACCATTGAAATGGACTGGAGCGATAGCACAGCAGGTAAGGCATTTGCCTTGCATGCGGCTGACTCAAGTTGGATTCCTCCGTCCCTCTTGGAGAGCTTGGCAAGCTATCGAGAGTATCCCACCTGCCTGGCAGAGCCTGGCAATCTCCCCATGGTGTATTTGATATGCCAAAAACAGTAACAAGTCTCACAATGGAGACATTACTGGTGCCCGGCCAAGCAAATCGATGAACAATGGGACGACAGTGCTACAGTGCTACTATTGAAATAGGGGCTGAAGAGATAGCGAAACAGTCTGAGCACGGGCATTGCATGCAGGCGGCCTGGGTTTGATTCCCAGTCCCTCATGGTAACCTAAGCACCACCAGAAAAATCCCCAAGCAGAGAACTGGGAATATTCCCTGAGTATTGCTAGGTGTGACCATCCAAATAAGCTAAAATGACTAAAATTGAAATGCTCATATATTCCTCAGTTGATTGTTTTAAATATTTTAATATTTCTGTAATGTTTACAGCTCAAAAATAGCGATCTAAAAATACTCATGTGTAAAAGTTTGAAATAAAGTACTTGTGAAAATTATTTTCTAAAAGCCCTCTTGGTTGCAAAACCTCTATTGTTTAATCTGTTTTTTTTTTTTTTGGCAAAAATAATGTATCTGATCATGTGAAGCTGTTTCTTGTTACTCTACTCAATGTGAAGTGGTGTGTTGGATTACTGGTGTTGTCTCAACACTTTTTAGGATGTCATACTAATATGCAATGTAATATATTTAAAAAATGTAAACATCAGTGAATTCTGAAACACATATGATCCTAAGGATGTTTGAGCTTGAAAATTTCGAGGGAATCTAACTGTATTTTTCTGCTTTCAAAGAGTGAATTAAAAAATATTAAAATTTTGGTATACATTTTTTTTTAGCATTTATTGTGGGGGGAAGTTTCTGTCACCCTTGGCAATACACAGTGGCTAATTCAGTGATTCAGTGCTCAGGAGTTACTCCTAATGGTGCCCATGAAGACTGTATGTGAGGCCAGTAGTAAATCTCAAGTCACAGCCAGAGTGGCTGCAGGCACTTAAGCTGTGTTACTTTCTGTGCTATCTCTCCAACCCCTAAAAAATAGCCATGTTGACTTATTTAGTTAATATTGCATATGATGCAAATGGGTCTATGGAGGAAATGTTAGTTTACAAGAGTGAAAATATTTGTATATTTTTAGGGGACACAATGTACTATCACATTCACCAACAAAGTGACCTTATATCTGTATCAAGTCCTCAGGGCTTCCCTGTTCACTCCCTCCACCCACTCAGATAAAGTCTGTTGTGTTGTCAGGGTCTAAGTCAGTTCTATTACCTTGCTTTTCTTTTTTATATGCTGTCAGCGACATCATTCAGTATTTGTCTTTTTTCCTTCCAATTTATTCTGCCTAGCATGACACCCTCCAGTTCTATCCATGTTGCAGCAAAAATAAAGACTTAATTTCGATAAGATAGAATTTAAGATTTCCCTCTATTTTAAAGGGATGCTGTTATATTGTCTAAACTGATTTGTGATTATAGTATGGAAATCACTTGGGATTAAAATTTGCAAATACCAAGAGATCTGTAACCCAAGGGGTCTTATAAGATAAAAATATTGTAAACTTGTGATTTTGCTATGAGAAGCCTTTTGTATTACCTGTAGTAGTTACTCAATAAATATGTGTTGAGAAGAATGGAAATTCCAGGTAATATACACAGGCTTTATGATACCGTGCCAAAGGAGTATTGAAATTTAATAGGTTCTTAGCTTATATTAATAGGCTTTCATTGGTCTCTTTAATAGAGAAGTTGCATTTGTTACTTAAAATTTAAACAAGGCACATTCTCTCACACCTAAATGTTATTATTCTTACAGTTAGCATTGAATTTTCTGTATTTATCGCTAGGAATTATGGAGCATAAAAATACCTATGACAAAGGTGGGACCTGGGTACTGTCCATGGGACTGACACAGTCTGGTTCTGTTGCCAAGAGCAGAAGGCACTTGCTGAACTGTAACAAAACCAAATGATCAATTACCCGAAGTGCCCATACCTCATTTAAAACAAATTTCAAGTTTAATTGAGCCTGTATCAAATAGATCATCCTGTATTGAGAAGGCGTTTTTGTAGTTTAAGTCTTGCAAGAGAGACTGTCAGTAGTATTCCATGTACGTGGTAAACAGACCAGTCTAATTCACAAGCTGCTAAATAGAAATTATTTTGTTGCCTCTGTAGTCAATGGGCAAAGACTAAAGTAATTTATTTAATTACCCTTTGGAGAGCTCTCTACGTTATTTTTATGAATGCAATAGAAACATCGAAAAGCCAAAGGAAAAATAGGAAATTAACTTACATGAAAGTTGGCTTATTAATTTTACTTCACTTATAAATGTGTTTTATTGTCTTTAGAATAGTATAATTTCAGAAGCAGTGAGAGTGTCTTAACTCATAAAATGAAATAAACAGAAATGGAGGAAAAGCTGTTTTCTGAGCCTTTAAAGTGATGAGGGATTTGGGTGGATCAAGGTGCTTCATTTTGATTCTTGGGATACTATTGGTGTAATTTCCTTCTAAGGCAGGAAATGCATGTGGCTATGGGCAGCAGGGTGCGGTCTGATGTGAAGCTGGGAAGTTGTTGAAGTATATTTTTAATTTTTTTAAATTTTAGGTTGGATAACATGGTTACAATAGTGTTAATATTTATGCTTTTAATGAACAAAATTCCTGAACCTTCATTACCACAATGTGTCCAGGACCCTCCACCACTGGGCTTTTTTGATAAATCAAAAGAATCAAGCATTTTTGATTTATCAAGGTTTTTTTGGGGGGGTCAGAGTCAAGGATGCTGTGTGTTCATGGATCTCTTCTGGTAATGGTGGGAGAATCATATGTGGTTCTGTGTACTGCAGCAGAGTCCACTGTGTGCAAAGCAAGTGTTTACTGTACTATCTCTTCAGTACCTAAAATTGTGTCTTACTATCTTGACTTTAATTACTTGTTTTTCATCTGTGGAACAATATGACTTTCCTCAGTTCTTTTACTTATTCTTTATTAAACCTACTTCCCCAGGAATGCTTAAATTGGAAAATATTTCTTGAATTGTAAAATGCAAATAATTTTTATGTTTAACAATTTTTATGGCACCTAAAGATAAGGGGGTTTCCTGGGCAAGAGGTTTATCTTGGTACTCGTGAAATAACGCAGTGGTCTAGCTAAGGGCAATGTCAGTTGTGATTCCAGACATTTTGGGTTTATCATCCTTAGAAAAATCTGGTAGTAACTGGAATCTGGAATCCAATCATTGTCTTGCCTTCCAACATCCTTTTTCCACAGTAAATCAGAGGGACATTAAAAAAAGTGAATCATATCTATTTCTTTTACCTTTCAAACTGTTCAATAAATTCCCCTTACTCTCAAAAAAGAAAGAGAATTGTAACATGGCCGAGAAAACTCTGTGGGAATATGGTCTTGCTAATATCTGCAGCCCAGGAATGCTGGCCAGTTTTTTCATTCCTTGAAAATTTCAGTTGGTAGAAACTGGATTCTATTGACTGATTACGTTGTCAGTGCTCACCACAATCTCATGATTAATAAATATCACTTAAATGAGTGAATGAATGAAAGGAATGAAATGTTGGTGCTATTCTATTAAATCTTGGTAAAACTATTTGCATCTCTGGTCTTGCCTTCATATCACAAATATTTATTGAAAACCTACTCTCTATCAGGCATCATGAAAGGTATTGCTAAACAGCAATTATGATGCATAATAGCCAAGATGCTGAGAATTAGGGATGGAATCTTAAGGTAAATTATAATTTCAGATAGATTTCAGACTAGATGTTCAGGTTGCAGAATTGTCTAGAAAGAGAAGAAACAAAAGCACAGAGTCGCGAGAACGAGAAATGGCTCAATGTATTTGACACTGATGGAAACGGCAGAGTCTTTCTCCAAAAGCTGAGTGACCACCAGAGTTTTAACCATACTTTTCTAGGGGATCTACGCTTACGGATAGAGTGAAAATGTGCTGGGTCAGCATTACACATGGCAGGATGAGGTGACATCACTATGCAGGGCTAGGGTTACACACAACAAGGCGAGAGATAAATTATGCAAATGTGTTGGAATGAGACAATATCTAATCTAGAGGTTTCCCCTCATTGTGACCAGACTTCTCTCTGCAGGGTGAGACAGTAATAAGTTCAGTAAAGGGAGTACTGTGAGAGTCAGGTATCCCCTCATTGGAGCCGGCTTTTTCCTTCTCACACAGACATAGTGGAGTGTTTAACTGTTGGCTACTGTTTACTTCTTTTTAAAAAAATTATTATTATTATTTTTAATTTTTATTTTATTGAATCACCGTGAAAAAAGTTACAAAGCTTTCAGGTTTAAGTCTCAGTCATATAATGATCAAACCCCCATCCCTTCACCAGTGCACATGTTCCACCACCAAGAACCCCAATATACTCCCCTCCCACACCTACCCCCTCACCTGAGTGGCTAATGGTTGTCACTTTATTCTCTCTATACTTTGAATACTTTCAATATTTCAACAGAGAACTCACTATTATTATTTGGAATTTTCCCCCAACAATCAAACCTGCTGAAAAGGCATCATTTGACAATTTGTCTTCCATTGCTGAGAATGAAGATTATATGCGCTCTTTTATATTTTGGATTTAAAATATTTTGGTTTTGGATTTCTGATATCTTAGCTCAGTTCACAGTCTAGATGCATTTCTATAGGAAGCCGCTGGGTGCCAAAATGGGTTAGTAGACCTCCCAGATCATAGTCTTTAAGGAGCAGAGGGGCTGTTTTCGTGCTCAGATCATAGTCTTTAAGGAGCAGAGGGGCTGTTTTCATGCTCGGCTGCTCTGGATCTCATCTGGACGGAAAGAGTGCCGGTAACACCTCCATCCCATGATCTCCTGTGCGCCACGTCACTGCAAACTCATACCTCTGGGTTGTGAGTTCTAGAAGATGGCGGGTGCCACGTGGGCGCCGCTGCCATCTCCCGCGTAGAAAGAGCGCGGCTGCTCCGGATCCTACTGTTTGCTTCTTTAGAAGATCTAATCCTATGGGAAGAAGAATGTTTTTGAAATAGAAGTTATAGGCCATATTTACTTCCAAAGGGAAGATGTTAATAACAGTTCTTAGTTATGTTCAAATAATTGCATTCAAATAACAGTCCCTAGTTATATTTGAAAATATGAAAGCACAGATTTTTGCTACTTTGCGGTTCAAAAGTGAAGAGACCAGAAGAGTCATGACCTCATTTCCTGCCCTCTTACTCTTTCATCATAGGCATAACAAGAATGAGATCATGGATTGTTGTCAGTAGGTGCCTGATTATGTCATTATATAAGTGTTGTGACAGCTTACCACAATAAAGCCAATCGTATTGGCACCATCGACCTCCATCCAGGATTCAAGTTGGCCTTGACAGGCTCAAAGAAGGGGTTAAGCTGGACATTTATTGAACATTATTTTTACACCCCCAGCCTGGCTCCCTGGCTTGACTCATGAGCCTTTGTTTCCATTAAAAACTGTAGGTACATTAAGAGCAAGGGCTGGGATATTTACATTACTGTAACCACAGGATGATCTATAATCAGGAAGCACTTTTAAAGTATAATATGAAAGTTATGGTAATTTCTTATTCTATTCTTGCCTGGTCACAAAATTGCTGTCCTCACCGTTAACTAGATATTATAATATTCTAGTTTTGTTTGGACACACATTTACTGCCCTCATGCTTAACTAACTAGCCTTGTTTAACCCAAGGGACTATCCTGATATTAGGGTTATTATTAAGGGGACAATTTACCACAAAAGAAATACTCGAGCGTTCAAAACTTCTTTCACAAATAGAATAACCAATACTTTAAGGTTGTTGGAGAATTGAGGCTGTAGAGAGGAAAGGCATTTCATAGAACATACCTTACAGCTGATCCATTCAACAGTGTAACTACTGAAGAATAATTTAATACTTTTGGATTAGTATACTTATACCTGTTATATGTCTTGATGCAAATTACTTTTTTAAAAATTCTGATTCTCTCTTTTTTGTTTTAATAGCATGTATGTTTAACAGATAAACATTTGGAAGAATGGGAATGTAGTCCTATACTTAGTTAGTCCCTGCTGGGAAATTTCTTTTCCCTTCTACTCTCCAATAAAACCTTTCTATTTATGAAAAAAATTTGGAGGAATGGTATGCATATTTATGTGCTCTTAGATTTTTTTCTTTTTTTTTTACAAGGCAGCTAACTTTAGTATGACTGATGAATATAGAGGGATTTTTTTCTAATAATAGAACTAAATTGTCACAAGGTTATTCATTCAAATAGGGTTCTGTGTCGAGTCAGACTTCTAACTTTATAATCTCAATGTGGAAGTGATGTTTTGAATTTTTAGGGAAGAAAATAGAACTTAGAACAGGACTGTTTTTGCAGCAAAGAATAATTTGCATAAAAAGTAACTTTATGATAAATCATCTCTTTTGTCTGATTCTTAAGCTGCATGCAGCAATATCTTCTCAAAGAGGCCTTTGTTCTAGTGTGTTTTTTAAAAAATAAGTTCAAGTTTCTCATCTGTATCAAGGACTATAATTGTACCTTTTAGTCATTCTCAGCTAATTTCACATTATAGTTGTGGCTATTATCTCAGTTAAATTACCCTCTGTTTATTATACTATCTCTACTTGGAACATTAACAAACATTGTCAGAAACAGAAATCCTGGGTATGAAAAGCCTCTTATCTCCTCTGTCTGTTTCTCTGGTCAGGGAAGATGCCTTTTATCCTATGATTATTGCACATGGGGAAGTGCATGCTTCAAGGCAGTCATCTTCCAATTGGATCATGTTCAAGCATTTTAGTATATCTCAGCATAGAATTATAGTTTAGAAAGTTGCTTTGCTTAAAAGAATTTCCAGGGACCTTAGAGATAATACAGAGGTTAAAGCTCTTACCTTGCACATGACTGACTTTGGTTCAACCCCTGGCACCATGTATAGTTCCCTAAGTGCTACCAGCATTACGATCTGTGGCCTCAAACAAACAAAATTTTCAAACAAGTGTCCTCCTGCAGTTTATGTTTGGAAAATTCTGTACAATATTTATCTATGACTAGAAGTACTTAGTGCAATGAGTAGTTAACATATCTGAGAGATGATTATGTAAGGTATGTACATATATGTTATTTCTGTAATTGAGAATTACCTAAACTTTGTTAAATTTTGAAACCCTTTTGCTAAAACCAGTCAGTGTCCTATAATGGCAAGTTGTTTTTTTAGTTCAAGTTATTGACTAGAGGTTTTGCTTTTTGGTCACACCTGGTGATGCACAGGGGTTACTCCTGGCTCATGCACTCAGGAACTACTCCTAGCAGTGCTCAGGGGACCATATGGGATGCTGGGAATTGAACCCAGGCAAACCCTACCTGCTTTGCTATCACTCCAGCCCCTAAAGGTTTTTCTAATAGTTATCAATCTGGAAATTAGTATATATATCATCTTCTGATATATGTCATCCAATGGGCAACTGTTCCCACAGTTTTCTTTTTAATTAGGTGATGTTCTATTGGTTCTACAGTTTTTCAAGTATACCCTTTAAATTTCCAAACACATTTGTATATTTCTGTCCTGGGAAGAACAACTTTTGCATGCAGATTAAAACTTTTTTTTCCCTGAATAATGGTATAAAGGTGGTTATTTTTTCAGACTAAAACCCAAACACAGTAATAAGATTATTATTGGGGGAAAATATGGAACTTCAATTCTGATATTTGTTCATAAAATTTTAAAAATTGTTTTTGGGACAATCCTGGTGGACTTAGGGTTTACTTATTTTTTAAAGTTTTATTGAATCACCGTGAGATAGTTACAAGCTTTCATGTTTGGATTACAATCACACATTGATCAAACACCCACCCCTCCACAAGTGCACACTTCCCACCACCAATATCCCAGCTATACCCCCCTTTCCACCCTCCCCCTGCCTACATGGAAGACAATATTCCCCATTCTCTTTCTCTACTTTTGAGCATTTGGCTTGCAACACAGACACTGAGAAGTCATCATGTTTGGTCCATTATCTACTTTCGGCACATATCTCCTATCCCGATTTATTCCTCCAGCCATCATTTTCTTAGTGATCACTTCTCTATCCCATCTGCCTTCTCCCCTCTACTCATGAAGCAGTCTTCCATCTATGGGGCAATCCTCCTGGCCCTTATATCTACTGTCCTTGTGTGTCAGCCTCATATGATGTTATTCTATACTCCATACAAAATCCTTCTATGTCTGTCCCTCTTTCTGACTCATTTCACTTAGCACCATACTCTCCATGTCTCTCCATTTATAAGCAAATTTCATGACTTCCTCTTTCCTAACAGCTTCATAGTATTCCATTGTGTAGATGTAACAAAGTTTCTTTAACCAGTCATCTGTTCTAGGGCACTTGGGTTGTTCCCAGATTTTGGCTGTTGTGAACCATGCTGCAATGAACATATAGGTACAGATGTCATTTCTACTGTACTTTTTTGCATTGTTGGGATATATTCCCAGAAGTGGTATTGTGGGATCATATGGAAGCTCAATTTCTAGTCTTTGAAGGACTGTCCATATTGTTTTCCAAAAAGGCTGGACTAGTCGGCATTCCCAAGAATGAAAGAGCATCCCTTTCCCCCCACATCCACACCAGCACTGGTTGCTTTTGTTCTTTTGAACATGTGCCAGTCTCTCTGGTGTGAGATTAGGGTCTACTCTTAATTAAGTGCTTGTGGGTAATTGGTAATAGTCAGAGAAACTGGCCATGTGGTGTTGGGGATTGAATTTGGGTCTTCTGCATATGAAGTGTACACTTCAGCCCAAGGATTTCTCTTCCTATCCCACTGTTCATAAGCTTGTTAGGAATGTGAAAGCTTTTTCAATAAAGATTATAGCATTTGTATAACATATTCTTATAGTTTATCTTAACACTTGTTTATGTAGGGTGTATTTTCTAGGTATTATATATAGATCACTGCTATCCCGTTGTTCGTCGATTTACTCAAGTGGGCACCAGTAACGTCTCTATTACACTCAGCCCTGAGATTTTAGCAGCCTCTCCTTATTCGTCTTTCCCAACGATTGGAGGCTCTTTCACGGTCAGTGGAATGAGACCTATCGTGACTGTTTTTGGCATATCGAATATGCCACGGGTAGCTTGCCAGGCTCTGCCGTGTGGGCGGGATACTCTTAGTAGCTTGCTGGGCTCTCTGAGAGGTATGTATATATCTTTTACTGTATTTGACATATGAATACGCCATGGGGAGCTTGCAAGGCTCTCCCATGCGGGCAATAGACTCTTAATAGCTTGTCAGGTTCTCCAAGAGGGTGAACAAGGCTATTAGATGTCACGTGGCTGCAAAGCTTCTGGGAGCTTGGTCTTATAGTCTCTGGATGTTGGCCATTGGTGGGGTTACATGGTGCCGCGGGCAGTTTGTGGGTATGGCTGCTAAATTACTGGAAATGGGGGGGGGGTCTGGGTGTAAAAGGCCTAGTCCCAATTCGAGCAGGCTTGGAGATCTCAGCTCCAGGTCCCATACACCTGGGTTCTTCTGCCGGTTCTGTCATGCGTGAGGCTTGTCTGAACATGTGGAGAGTGGCCTTGAGCATGGTTGTGGCTGGGTTCTGGAGGTCTTCAACTGTTAAGGCCCTGCTTGGGGCCAGGAGGGAAAGGCAACCTATCCCCTCTGAGGGGCCCCGGTGAAGACAGCCAGGCACGGAGCGGCGGGGCGGGCAAGAGACTCTTTGTCGCTCTCTTCCGGGAGGTTGGTCTAATAGTCTATGGATGTTGGCCATTGGTGGGGTTACACAGCGCCGGGGGCAGTTTGAGGGTGTGATTGCCAAGCTACTGGGAAATGGGGGGTCTGGGTGGAGAAGACCTAGTCCCAATCTGAGCAGGCTTGGAGATCTCAGCCCTGGGTTCTGCACACCTAGGTTCCTCTGCCGGTCCCGTCATGCGTGAGGCTTGTCTGAAAGTGTGAAGAGTGGCCTTGATCATGGCTGTGGCTGGGTTCAGGAGGCATACATTATATATGGATATTATATATTTTATACAATAGTTTAATACAAAAATGTATTTCTAAAAGAATATGTCAACAAAACCCTCCAGTGAGGGTTAGATATGGTGAATTTGGATACCTGTTAGGATGTGATTAGTTAAACTCTTTAAGACTGGTCTTGGTTTGGGATTGGAGAGATAGAAAAGTGGATGGGGTCATTTACCTGGTGCACCGCTGACCGGGATTTGATCTTAGGCAAACCATCTCACTCTCCAAACACTTCCAGGAGTGATCCCGGAGTGCAGAACCTCCATTAGTAATCCCTGAGCACTGTTAAATATACTCCAATCTCCCCATCTTCTGCCAAAAAAATAAACAACCAAAAATTTGTTTGGGCATATTCTCACAACTGTCACTGATGGATTCACATAGTAGAGTATTCTATTCCACAAATTCACATCTTTGTCTTTGATGTGTATTCCTAGGCAACCTTCATCAGTGCATGTATTCACAGTATACCTTAACTTAACCTCATTTTTGCTCCTGGAACTCCTTCTCTAGGCCCTATGATTGATTCAGGAATGTTTCTATAATTTTCTCAAGAATGTAGAGTCACACCAGCTTTTTGTTCAGTGCCTCTACATACCTAGGTTTAAAGTGTTCCCCACTAGGCAGGGTGGGGTGGGGGGGAGATGGGTTTGGGGAGGGTGGGAGGGACACTGGGTTTACGGGTGGTGGAGAATGGGCACTGGTGAAGGGATGGGTTACCAAACTTTGTATGAGGGAAGTATAAGCACAAAAGTGTATAAATCTGTAACTGTACCCTCACGGTGATTCTCTAATTAAAAATAAATAAATTTATAAAAAAAATAAAGTGTTCCCCACTATATAAGTAATATGAAAAAAAGTGTTCCCCACTATATAAGTGTTTTTTTTTTTTGCTTTTTTTTTTTTTTGGGGTCACACCTGGTGATGCACAGGGGTTACTCCTGGCTCTGCACTCAGGAATTACCCCTGGCGGTGCTCAGGGGACCATATGGGATGCTGGGAATCGAACCCAGGTCGGCCGCGTGCAAGGCAAACGCCCTACCCGCTATGCTATCGCTCCAGCCCCCTATATAAGTGTTTTGGAGGGGCTACATCTAGTGATGCTCAGGAGTTACATCTGGCTCTGTGCTGGCTCTGATATCACTCCTGGCAGTGCTCAGGGGATGAAATTGGATGCTGGGGATTGAATCTGGATTGACTGCATGCAAGTCAAGTGCCCTACTTGCTGTATTATCTCCTCAGCCCAAATAGAGGCAATTTGCATAACTCTAAAGAACGAATTTGGTGCTTCATTCTTTCTGGCCTTGGGTACTGCTTAACCTGTGCCAGAAGAGAAAGCAGTCACTTCCCCCCTGGATCTCTACAAAATGCTTCTTAGAAATATGGTTGACAGCTGTGCCAGTGAAGCCACTGTAGAACTTAAACAAACTGGTTTTGGGATCCTTGGAGGAAGTAATTTGCACTGTCATGTTGAGGGAATGACTTTTCTGTAGGAAGGAGGTGGGTGGCATAAGGATGATAAATGGTGCTGAATGAAAGGGTGAATAAAGCCCTGGACAATTTGAAATTCCTTTGGAGAAACCTGGAAGTTAAGTATTTTCTTTCTTTTCCCTTTATCTTTTGTCTGTCTCATAATTCAGTTTTATGGCCCCTCTTTTGCTGTCCATGGTTCTGAATTATGATGCGACCTAGACTTAGTTTAACCTTCGTGATTTCCTGACCCACACTTTCTTTTAAGGTAGAAAATGACTCAAATTCCTTCTTTCTCTGAAATCATGAGAAACATTTAATATTTTATAATAGTCACATATAATTTCTTATTATGATTCCTCTCCCATCAATGCACCAGGCAATGTGTCAGACAGTAAAGGAACAGGCACAGCCCTGGCTAAAATAACATCAAAAGCTGGATCCAAGACCCACTAGAGTGGCTCATATTACTCAGGGATGGCCCTTCCTACGGAGGGATCAACCTCAGCTGGACCTGGATTTCAATTATCGCTCTCAATTTACTAGTTATATTGCTTAAAGGCAGTCACTTAATCTTACTTTCATTTGCTCATCTGACATTGAAGAGCTAGCAATACCTATTTTAGGATTATTGTGAGCATAATATGAGAGAATATAAAATGTTTAACACAGTGTCTGGCATAGATACTCAAAAAATACTAATTTTTATTCCCTTCTTTGAGTATCAGTGCATGCTGTTTTAATCTTCCATAAGGAAGTTGACTGTGGCTGAACAAAAAAGCAAAGCACAGTGGGTAGGGCATTCACCTTGCATGCAGCCGACCCGGGTTTGATTCCTCCACCCCTCTCAGAGAGCCCGGCAAGCTACCAAGACTATCTCGCCTGCACGGCAAAGCCTGGCAACCTACCCATGGCGTATTTGATGTGTCAAAAATAGTAACAACAAGTCTCACAGTGGAGACGTTACTGATGCCCGCTCGAGCAAATCTATGAACAATGGGATGACAGTGATACAGTGAAGGAAGGTAGCAATTCTTGAAGACAATATTTAAGTGTAGGTTCTTTTCCTGAAAATTTTCTTTGTTTCAAGTAACAGTAACTCTAATATCTGATCTTTGGTTTTTCTAAGGAATTACTTGAGGAAAAGCTGTAGATCATCTTGGTTTAAAGACAAAGTAGGAAATAGCAACTCATTTAAACAATGTGGCCAATGCACCATGGGTGACATTTGCATAGGTTCAGCGATGTGAGCACTTCTGAAACTGTAGTGTCTTTTTTTTTCAGTCCTCTGTGGTGAAATTAGGGATGGTGATTCTAAGAAGTACACATTTCAGGGTGTACACAGTTGGATTAGGACTTGTACTTTGTTGATTATAAAGAACTTGGTCAACTTCTTTCTTTCTTTCTTTCTTTCTTTCTTTCTTTCTTTCTTTCTTTCTTTCTTTCTTTCTTTCTTTCTTTCTTTCTTTCTTTCTTTCTTTCTTTCTTTCTTTCTTTCTTTCTTTCTTTCTTTCTTTCTTTCTTTCTTTCTTTCTTTCTTTCGCTTATTGGATCACACCCGGCGATGCACAGGAGTCACTCCTGGTTCATGCACTCAGGAATCACCCCTGGCGGCGCTCAGGGGACCATATGGGATGCTGGGATTCGAACCCGGGTCGGCCGCGTGCAAGGCAAATGCCCTACCCCCTGTGCTATCACTCCAGCACCTTGGTCAATTTCTATCTCTACATTTAGGGTAGTCAGTTGAACGAATTGGGAATAAATTGCTAGATGGGGTATGGGTGAAGTGGGGGGGGGAGTCAAATGCTCAGTTCCACACAGAACGTGTTTGTGTGTATGTATATTGTGAGGGATGTAAGGAAAGGATATTCCCCAAACTCAGACTTATAGAGGGTTTTAGTACTCATAGAAAACTGTTTCAAGCATCAGAAATGAACAGATCCATCAAGTCCCAAATCTATCATGTTTTTTTTTTGTCAAATGTACTTAATAGAAAAATTACAGATCGGATTTGAGATAACTATTGCTTGCCACATTCAGAAATTGTTATGCAGGCAGCAGTCTACTTTATTTTAGATCCCTGGTACCATCTCCTTATGATTCTCCTGGTATGGTCCTTCGCAGCATTTGGCTTTTCAAGTGGACAGAAATATGGCAGCAGCAGTCTGTAAACCACATCTAGAATAAAAGACCTGTAGGAAGAAAAGAGGCTAGTTTATTTCTGTATCTATTCTAGGTGTGATAAAACATTTTCACAAGGGTTGGGGAGATATGTCAAAGACAGGAACACATACTTTGCCTGTGGATGTTCCAAATTTGATTCCTGGTACCACGTGGTTCCCCAATGACCATCAAGTGTATATTATGGCACAGTGTGCCCTGGTGGCTCCCACCACTACCAGCCCCAAACATATAAACTTTGGGCCAATCTATCCAAGATAAATAATTTTGGGAGGCCCTCTCTGTTTCTTTTTGGATGGTGCTCAGAATTTACACCAGTTCTGTGCTCAGGGATCACCCCTGGTTGTGTTTAGGCAGCTGTATGGGGTGCTGGGATCGAACGCCAGATTAGCTGTATGCGAGGCAAATAGCTTACCCATTGTACCATTTAACCAACCCCCACTTATTGTTTTTATTATAACAAATACATATGCATGTAGAGAAAATTTGAAATAAGCATGAACTAAGGTCATCATTATCCCATTTCATGTATAGGATGTGATATTTTTGGAAATTTGATGCAATGTCTGTTTTAATACAAATATGACCTTCATTTTAATATGCATACCGTTTTTTTGTGATTTCATGTCTATTTTCTTCTTCATCCTGAACAATCTGTCAGCTAGTTAAAACAAAAGTAGTCATCTGCGCCTCGATTACAGTAATTATTTAAGTATAGTACTTTTCTAATGATTTGTCTCCCTGTTTTACCAAATGAGAAAGTTCCATTAGTACAGTGTATGTTCCCGGAATGCAATTAACTTTAAGTAAAGAATAAGTCATAGTAACGTCAAATCATATGGTATGTTTTATTTACTTAGTGTTATGTTCTGAGGTATATTCAGTGACTTAATGGTATCATTAAAGACACTGATATTGAACCAGAGAGATTGTATAGGGGTTACGGTTCTTGCCTTGCATGTGTCTCTTATCTGATACCACATGCTCCCTGGGTATGGAGTTGAGAGTAGCTGGCCAAGCATGGCTAGGTATGCACCCCACCTCCCCCAAAACTTAGATATTTCTTGAGTGGACTGAACGATTTTTTCTTGTCTTTAGGGATGGAGCAATAGCACAGCGGGTAGGGGGTAGGGTGTTTCCTTGCACACGACCGACTCGGGTTTGATTCTTCTGTCCCTCTCAGAGAGCCCAGCAAGCTACCGAGAGTATCCTGCTCGCACGGCAGAGCCTGGCAAGCTCCCCATGGCGTATTTGATTTGCCAAAAACAGTAACAAGTACTCACAATGGAGACGTTACTGGTGCCTGCTCGAGCAAATCAATGAGCAATGGGATGACAGTGACAGTGACAGTTATAACTTCACAGGGTCACAAGATGGCTGCCACAGTTCCAGGCACAGTGCTTCTATGATCCCAAACAGAATGAAGAAGGGGATATGTGGGGAAAGGGTCTTCTGTTGTGAGTAATACAAATTTATTGCAAAACTACACTTGATGTTATCTTATAATTAAGTTACCAAAACTTGGTCAAGTAATAATTCTTGTAGGAGTCTGACAAAGGGGTGAGAATTATTATGATCTGTTCAGAAAATCATGATTTATCTTTTGGAGCTGGGCATTTTGAAACCTAAATAGAATCTTTTTTTTTTAAGTGGAAAGACTGGTGCACAAGGAGCACTGGCTGTAGGAGAGGAAACTAATAGTGCCAGCCACAGGCAGGTATTTGTTTTTCAAAAATGTCTGAGTCTGACACAAAGAAACCCATAAATATTAGAATAAATGAAACTTCCTTTGGCAGATAAACTGAGGCCCAGGGAGCAGAAAGTATATGATTTTCCTGAGGCCACACAGCAAATGAGAAGAATAAGTGGAACTATAACTCACCTGTGCTAGCTCCTGGCCTGGAGTTTTTCCTATTAGCAAAGCTACATTCTAGTTTTTGTCTTATTATTTATGGAAAAGTTAATGCGGCATGTTTCCTTTTTAGCTTTTTGGATGTTTGATAGAATGACAAAACTTACACTGGCAATTTCCTTAGAACTTTGTAAGGAAAAGCATATATGAATATTTGTCCCATTGAGAGTCAGTCAACCATGTCCCTCTTTAAAAGACCTACTGTTATGGAATGAGGTGATCAGAATGTAATAGACTTTTATTTTAAAGATAGCATGCCACTGTATTGTATTGTTTTATGTACTTGTTACAATTATCAAATATGAAGTGGAAACACTTAGAACTCACAGAACAAATACTGAGACCCAAACACGGCAAACAGTATTAGTGTTTAAAATATAGTCTCTGGGGTGCAAAGAGACAACACAGCAGGAAGGGCACTTGTCTTGCATGGGGTTGACTTGTGTTTAATTCCTAGTACCTTATATGGTCTCCTGAGAATCTGTCTGTCCATCTATCTAATCTATCTATCTATCTATCTATCTATCTATCTATCTATCTATCTATCTATCTATCTATCTATCTATCTATCTATCTATCTATCTCTATCTGTCTGTCTATCTGTCTATCTATCTATCTATCTATCTATCTATCTCTATCTGTCTGTCTGTCTATCTGTCTATCTATCTATCTATCTATCTATCTATCTATCTATCTATCTGTCTATCTCTATCTGTCTGTCTATCTGTCTATCTATCTATCTATCTATCTATCTATCTCTATCTGTCTGTCTATCTGTCTATCTATCTATCTATCTATCTATCTATCTATCTATCTATCTACCTATCTATCTTCTATGTGGTGTAGGTACTAATCTATTATATTTAAAGGTGAGGAGACAGACTTGTAGAGGTTATCACTTGCTACAAGTGACAAAGTTTTGAGCTGCTTCCTGTCAGCTCACCCACTGGCCATGCCCTTCAGAGTCACAACTAAATCTCTGAAGAGATGCAAGCCAAGATGCTAAAATTAATGGAGAGACTAGTCTCCTGGATGAGAACTCTGGGGCACCCTTTGTGGAAGCCCGGGTAGCCACGCCCACACCCCACTGCTGCCACCACACCAAAGGCTCAACTCTATGGCGTCACTAATCTCGGCAGAGACACCAAATTGCAAAAATCCCAGGTACTCTGATGCCCAGGTTGAGAACTCTGAGGCCTCTTGGGGGTGAGGCTGAACAGCCTCCTTTTCATGCTCTCCCCCTCTTCTGGAAACCCTGGGAGCCACGCTTACCTCCCTCAGCCTCCACCATATAAACTCAGCCAGTTCTACAGATCCTTATGTTTCTTGACTGCAAGACACTTCCAAATTCCATACTACTGATATCTCAGTAGGAGAACAGATAGGAAATTAGACAGGAAATTAGATAAGAAATTAACAAAGACGCCAATTAAACTCCACGAACAAATGAATAACATGGAAGGCTCAACTAGCAACAAACAACTTAGTAAAACCTCAGAAAAGGACTTAACCCCATGGTTAGATATAACAGTTTTCACAAATTTTCTTTTACTGAAGTAATTTTGATAATTCCTCTAGCCAATTCGTTGTGGCAGGTGGTAGGAAACAAATTATTGTGTGCCTGCTAAGGGGCACACAGTAATTTGTAATTTGGGGGTAGTTGGGAAAATGAAGGAGGTCAGTCTGGTTGTGGGATTGGTGTTGGAACATCGAAAGCCCACAACAACTGTATCATGAGCAACTTTTAAATAAGAGTATCTGAAAATAAGTCAGAAAGGTTTGAAGTAGCAAAAGTAGAGTTGGGGTTCATATCTTGAAAGGTGGACTGCAAAATTTGTGCTTTGTTACTGTCTTAAACTCCTGTCCTGTGCTTGGCACTACAGAAATTCTATGCAAATGAACACTCACGGTGTTCTCTGAAGTCTCTCATAGTTAGGGGCGTAGTATATGTTTAAACACTTTGTTTTATTTCTGAATATTTTTGGAATTAGCATTTAAATAATTTCCATGTACAAAAGATTCCTTTGCTTCATTGTCACCTATTGCCATTAGCCTCATGTCAAAATGCAAGTTAACTTTCTTGGAATTTCAATATAGGTCTTTCAAAAACTTTGTAGGTATTTTGAATTTTTCATATTAGCATAAAGGAGTAAAACATACATTATGAGTTGTTTAAAGATTCCAGAAGCTATTATGCATCATAATGTGTACTGAAGTTAATTCTAAAGCATATCTATAGCTCATTTTATTTTATGCCATGGCACCTTGTTTATAGTATAGTATATTTATGGGTTAGAATGATATTAAATATTCTGGCCTTATGTGGTTGTTTTTTTCTTTCCTGATAAAATTTTAAAATGACATTTAATGTTTACTTGAGGTGCAAAGCTGTTTTATTATTTTGTTACAAGTTAGCTTTTTGGGTAATCATTAATATCTTACTGACCTGGCTTATGTTAAAGATTTATTCCCCTGAGTTTATGGTTCTCTACTTGTAGAGGCTTTTTGTTAGAATAAGCAAAGTACTTTGTTAACTTTAAAAACTTTAAAGATAGGTCTTGTCTAACACAATAATGAATCCTTAAGATATTCCTATTTCAGTGGTCAGTATTACTTCTTCACAAGTAGACACTTGTTAGGACACAATTTTCCACAGGTCACTAGAGTTTTATGAGTAAAGATGTTGATTGCCTTTGTCCTTTCAAGGATGCTTGTATAACAATTAACCTTAGAGAATAATGGCTCTTGGTGCAAAGGGAAAATTTGCCTACAGTCTAGGAAGATAATATACAGGGCATGGGTCAGTAATCATAATATCTTTTACAAAAAATTAGGGTTCTGGGTAAGTTTTCTATTATTCTTATTTAATGCAGCACTCTTCTGTTTGTTTGATCTTGAGCCTCATTCAGTGCTCAGGGGTTTCTCTTGGTTTAATGTTTGGGGTTTACTTGTGGGTTACCCAGGGCAGTATCCAATCGACTCTGGACCTTCTGAATGAAAAGCATGCACTCAGCAAGTAGAGCTGTCTCTCCAGCCCTGTAATGCAGCCCTTTTGGTTCTACCCTCTGGGAAGAGGTATTTGGGGAACTGCCACTAATGTGGATTCTTTGGCTACTTACTGCATTTCCAAAAAGCGACTAAGTCTTGTCTCTGAGGAGTCTCTTGCTCGCCAGCATACTTAGAAGCCAGCTTCTTAGCTTCTAAGGAGAATAAAGTTGTAGGTTCTTTCTAACTTTTGTCAGTTTCCAAACTAAATTTTTATGGGCATCTTGTCCCCCAGCATAGATTAGCAATGTTTTCACATTGAGTGTTAGTTTCGGGCCAAACGTGGCTGTGTTTAGGGCTTAATTTTGTCCCTGCACCCACTCCTGATGTATGGTGTCATTTCTGGCATGATTGGGGCATCATATGTGGTTCCAGGAATTGAACCCAGGTCAGGTGTGTGCAATGTTAAGTGCCCTACTCACTGTACTATCTCTCTGGCCCTAGATCATCAATATTAAGTTAACAGACACTTGAAATTTTTTTAAGTTCTAAGGAGGATTTAAACTTCAGATGTTCTTAAACATTTTATACAAATAGAGTAAAATTCATGAATAAATATTTGGTTGTTATATTTATATCAGATTTTACAAATAAAAGATTTGAAGCATTACTTATTTGTACTACTTATTCAACTTTATTTAGTTAACTCTACTTTTTCCTTTTTTTTCTCAGAATGCTTCTTCATCCTGGAGACAGTCATCATTTTGATTTGGTTGTATGTCCACAAACCCTACACATTTACTCCAAATACTAAAAGTAAAAAATGTGTACTTTGTGTTATAGCATGTGGTCTTTCAATTTGCCTTTCTCATTCAACATTTTAAAATAATTTAAAATGTACTGATATCCAGCTATTGATTTTCTTCTTTGTGACGACATGAATCCAATGTCTGACTTGTCTACACATTATTAATTAGCAAGTAGACATTTGAGTGGTGTCTAGTATTTTGGTTTTACAAATGATGTGATGAGCATCTCCATGTCTTGGCATGGTGAAGAGAGATTTCTCTACGATAACTAATACAGTATGTCAGAATTGACACTGCGCCAGTCTGGGACTAGAAAACTAGGCAAGCTCCACTTTTTCTCCTTATAGGAAGCCAACTACGGTGTTAGAGATCCACCTTCTAGGAGTTTGTCAGGCTGTGAGGAAGTCTGAGCTAGCCATGTGCAGAGGCCAAGAGAACAGAGAAAAAGAGAGAGACAAACGGCTCTACTCTCCTTGCCATTCCAGCCATCCTTATTCAAGTGCCAGACATATGAGTGATAAAGTCACTGTGGACGTTCCAAATGTCACATGGAGCATTGACAAGCTATGGGATTCTTCCAAATTTGCAGAATTCAAAGCAGGGAAGTAAAATTGTCTTCATCACTATGCTTAGAAAATCAAATGCCCATTTTTAATCGTTTCTATCATGATTATTTAAAAACGTTATTTATTATTTTTTCACTGAATCACTGTGAGACACACAGTTACAAGGCTATTCGTGATTGGGTTTCAATCATATAATGTTCCAACACCTGTCCATTCACCAGTGCACATTTCCCACCACCCATGTCCCCTATTTCCCTCCCGCCCCCTACCCAGCTGCCTCTATAGCCGGCACCCTCCCTCCCTCTCTCTCCCTCCTTCCCTCCCTATTCCACTCCTTCCTTTTTGGGTATTGTGGTTTGCAATACAGATTTTGAGTTGTGAATGTGAATTTTTGTTTTTTAGCCACAGCCAGCTGTGCTCAGGGCTTACTCCTGGGTCAGCACCTAGGAATCACTCCTGGCAGAGCTTGGGGGACCATAAGTGGTGCCAGGGATTGAATCTGGGCCAGCTAAATAGAAGGCAAATATTCTAGCCACTGCACTATTTCTCTGGTCCCAGACTTTGAAAAAATTTTACCTTTGAAGGGAAAAATCTAACACAATATTTATGTTTGGTACCAAATTTGAGGTTGTTATGGTTTGTGCTTGGAGCACCCCAGAGGGGGCCGGGTGAAAGCCCTCCCCACCTGAAGGAACCCAGTCCCAGCAGCTGACCTCCACTACCCAATGGCTGCCATGCTCCAGGCTGCTTTCCACACACTTGGGCCAAATCTCATGCATGAGTGAACATATTCCTGTACTGACACATCATGGGACACTCCCTACCCATTTTCCATAAAACCATAGAGGGATATATATATATATAAGATATCTATATCATATCTATATACACATATACATATACATACATACATACATGTATATGTATATGTATGTGTATATATACAATATATATAATATATATATACACACCTCTTGGAGAGCCTGGCAAGCTACTGAGAGTATCCTGCCTGCACGGAAGATCCTGCCAAGCTCAGAAACAGTAATGATAGCAGGTCTCATTCCCCTGACCCTGAAAGGCCTCCAATCATTGGGAAAGATGAGTAAGGAGAGGCTTCTAAAATCTCAGGGCTGGGATAAATGGAGATGTTGCTGGTGCCCACTCGAGCAAATCGATGAACAATGGGATGACAGTGATACAGTGAATACAGACACCAAAAGAGTATCATGTGTACCCCTTTACCTATTTCAGAACTCAGTTCTTGTCCAGAGTGATCATTTCCAACTATTATTGATGGGATTAGATTTTTCTGTATTGTAAAGTTCTATCAGTGCCTTATATATCTTTGATATTATCTCATTACCAGATGGGTACTGGGTAAAAAATGTTTTTGATTCCTTGCTCTGTCTTCTGGTCAACTTTTCTTTTGAGGTGCAGAAGCTTCTTAATTTTAAATTTTTTTTTTGCTTTTTTGGGTCACACCTGGCGATGCTCAGGGGTTACTCCTGGCTCTACACTCAGGAATCACTCCTGGCAGTGCTGGGGGACCATATGGGATGCTGGGAATTGAACCCGGGTTGGCTGCGTGCAAGGCAAAAGCCCTACCTGCTGTACTATCGCTCCAACCCCATGGTGCAGAAGCTTCTTAGTTTAATGTAATTCCATTTATTTATCTTTGCTTCCACTTGTTTGATCAGTGGTGTTTCATCTCTGAAGATGCCTTTAGCTTCAATATTACGAAGGCTTTTACCTATGTTTTCTCCTTATGGATTCAGATGAAACTCATTTTTTTCTGACACTTTTTCTTTCTCTGTATAAATGAGGACAGCATTCTTTATATATAGATACTAATGATTGGTGTCGTAGGAATCTCAACTTATGAAGGCATGAATCCAAATAATTTGCTTTATCCTCTAATTGCCACCAATTGTACTATGTTGATGCCTCCTCTTCATGGACAGTATCTTAGCATCTCCAATACATTTTAGCCACACTCTCCATCATTAGAGGGACTTCTAACCATTTTCTAAAAATTTTATTTCTTTGCATTTTAAAGGACTGGAGCGATAGCGCAGCGGGTAGGGTGTTTTCCTTGCACGTGGCTGACCTGGGTTTGATTCCTTCATCCCTCTTGGAGAGTCTGGCAAACTACTGAGAGTATCCAGCCTGCATGGCAGAGCCTGGCAAGCTACCTGTGGAATATTTGATATGCCAAAAACAGTAACAACAAGTCTCACAATGGAGACGTTACTGGTGCCTGCTCAAGCAAATCCATGAACAACGGGACGACAGTGGTACAGTGCTACAGTGTTTTAAAACTCAAATCTCATATTTGATGAAAAGTGCTCTAGATATATCTTCTGATTTGGTGGCACTAAATTTGAAATCATTTGTAGTTGAGCATGGTGGAAGTCTCATCTCATACATGTTGGGATGTTGGTTAGACAGGAGTGAAAAGGAAAGCAGATTATGCTGTCCCCTCTGCTCAATAGTTTCCTTTACTGGTCCCAAATGGTATTTGAATTTGATGTCTATGGGTCCCATGGGGCAATATTATAGCTCTCAATAGGTTCAAGTGATGGTATCCTCCTTTCCATACAGTTTCTGAAGACACTGGAGATTCTTTACATCAGGGATATATATCTTCTTTATTATTACTATATTTATTATTTTCAATTGAATAACTATGAGATAGACCCTCACAAAGCTGGTCATGATTAGGTTTCAGTCTACAGTGTTCCAACACCCACCCCTCCACCAGTGTACATTTCCTAGTACAAGGGCCCCCAAATTCTCTCCCATTACCCCAACAACCACCCTAGACTGCCTCGATGGCAGATACTTTTCTTCTCTCTCTCTCTGTTTCTCTCTCTCTTCCCTTCTCTCTCTCCTTTTGGGCACTGTGGTTTGCAATATTACATCATGGATATATTTTCTTCTGAGTGTCCAGTGGTTGCCTTGTTGAGCATGTTGGGTTTCTCTTTGCCTCATGATTTATTATCACCCGCAAGACGTCAAAATCTAAGGCCTTTTAGTTGTTTGAACTCAGGATGGGGATAAGAGATTTCTTTCTTTCCTTTGTTTTTCTCTGCTGTCTTACACAATGCCATCTCTTCTAGTTGTCTTTTCACCAGCTCCATAAGTGTGAAGCAAATCATCAATTTCAGTGCCCAGGTAAGGATTTTATTAGGAAGCAAAATATCAATAGGACCTTCCTGCACATATGGCCACACTTTGCAAACCTTGAGTGTTTTCTTGATTTTAGGAAGAGGAAGCCCTTCTTTTTTATCAGAGATAGAGGGCAAAGGAGGGAAATGGGTTAACTATAAGAGAATTTAAAACGTCTTTCCAACTATGGTCAATCAGAGGTTTAGAGACTGTGGTAGTGTCATTTCTGTTGAAACTGAATCCATAGAGAAGCTCAGAGAAAGCTTTCTGCTAGAGATTTCTGATTTTGTGCAGTTATTGGATCTGTTTTTCTCAGTCAGACCTTGGATTTCCTGATAACACTATTTCATATAATTAATTTCTTTATTCATTGGTGTAAAAAAATCTATTTCCAAACTATTGGCTATTTTTAAAAACTTCCCCCTGCAAATTTTATTTTACGAAAGCACAATGAATTAGAGTTATTGTTAGGCTTTATTTTATTTTTTTAAAATTTTATCTTATTGAATCACCGTGACAAAAGTCACAAAGCTTTCAGGTTTAAGTCTCAGTCATATAATGATCAAACCGCCATCCCTTCACCAGTGCACCTGTTCCCCCACCAAGAATCCCAATATACCCCTCTCCTACCTCCCCCTCCCTGCACCTGAGTGGCCAATGATCTTCACTTTATTCTCTCTATACTTTGGATACATTCAATATTTCAACAGAGAACTGATTATTATTATTTGGAATTTCCCCCCAACAATCAAACCTGCTGAAAAGGCTTCATTTGATAGTTTGTTTTCCATTGCTGAGAATGAAAATTATAGGAGCTCGCGGCTACGCGGTTTTGCTAAAAGAGGAAGAAGTTTTGGATACTGATTTCTCAGAGTCAGGGTGCCACCAGTTCTAACAATATTTGGTTGTTTCCAAATTAGCCATGACAATGTAATATTTATAGTAGTGCCAATTTTAACTGTAAAGGTACAAGCAGGTGTGATTTTATTTTGCAGAGGTAAAATGCACATATAGTGTAACTGAAAGTAATTTCTGGTTCATTTGATTTTGTTTTCCATCTTTGGTTTTCTGGGCTCCAACTTATATTCCAATTAGCTTCATTTTTGATTTTTTCATCTGTATTATATTGGCTCTTTTGGAAAAAGCATATTAAGCATTCTGCTTTGTATATGGCTGTATAAGAAGGGTACAAAACCTCCAACCCCATAAAAATGGGGAGAAAAAAATGAACAGAAATTTCCTCAAAAAAGAAATACAAATGGCCAAAAGGCATATGAAAAAATGCTAGTCATCAGGGAGATGCAAATCAAAACAACAATGAGATATCATCTCACAGCACAGAGACTGGCACAGATTCAAGAGAACAAAAGCAACCAGTGCTGGCGTGGATGTGGGGGAAAAGGGACTCTCTTTCATTGTTGGGAATGCCGACTGGTCCAGCCTTTTTTGAAAACAATGTGAACAGTCCTTCAAAAACTAGAAATTAAGCTTCCATATGACCTCGCAATACCACTTCTGGGAATATATCCCAAGTATGCAAAAAAGCACAGTAGAAATGACATCTGTACCTATATGTTCATTGCAGCACTGTTCACAACAGCCAAAATCTGGAAACAACCCGAGTGCCCTAAAACAGATGACTGGTTAAAGACACTTTGGTATATCTGCACAATGGAGTACTATGCAGCTCTTGGTAGAGATGAAGTCATGAAATTTGCTTATAAGTGGATAGACATGGAGGGTATAATGGTAAGTGAAATGAGTCAGAAAGAGAGGGGCAGACATAGAAAAACTTCACTCATTTGTGGAGTATAAAATAACATCACATGAGGCTGACACCCAAGGACAGTAGATACAAGGGCCAGGAGGATTGTCCCATAGCTGGAAGCCTGCTTCATGAGTGGAGGGGAGAAGACAGATGGAATAGAGAAGGGATTAATAAGAAAATAATGACTGGAGGAATCAGTCGGGATGGGAGATATGTGCCAAAAGTAGATAATGGACCAAACATGATGACTTCTCAGTGTCTGTGTTGCAAGCCATAATGCCCAAAAGTAGAGAGAGAGTATGGGGAATATTGTCTGCCATGGAGGCAGGGGGAGAGTCAGAAAGGGGGGGATAGCTGGGGTATTGGTGGTGGGGAATGTGCACTGGTGGAGGGGTGGGTGTTTAATCATTGTGTGATTGTTACTCAAACATGAACGCTTGTAATTATCTTACGGTGATTCAATAAAATTAAAAAAAAATCAAGATGGAAACTGATTAGATATTGGTGAGGGTGTGATGTTAAATAAATTAAGGATAAGTTATAAAAAATAATATAGGAAAAAATTTTAATATTCCATCTTTCCAGTTAATTTCCTTCCATATTTTGAGTATGAATAAAATACATATCCAAGTTTAACATCTATTCGATTATTCGTTTTGGTTCTGGGGCCTTATCTAGATATGCTCAGGGGCTACTCCTACCTCTGCACTTAGGATTCACTCCTGGCTGTGTTCTGGGGACCATATGGGATGCTGGGGACCAAACCGTGGTTGGCCACATGCTAGGTAAGTGCCTTACCCAGTATATAACCTCTCTAGTGGATTTGACCTTGCAGACATTTAAATTTTAATGTGATCAATTTTCTGTATGACATAAGAAATTCTTCCCTATACTAAAAGCATGAGAATTTTCTATAAGAGTTATAAAATTTTGCTTTTTATGTTTTGGTCTCTTATCAATCTGAAACATAAAACTTATTTATGATGTGATAAAGGGAAAATTTTATTTTATATGGAAACCTAGAGGTTCTGAATAGTCTATTTTTTTGCAGGAAGCAAAGCAACAATTTTGTCTGCATACCATGTTTTCATATTTGCATAGATCTGCTTCTGTCATTTTTATTCTGTTTCCTAAGTATACTGGCCTTCTTTAAAGAAATCTTATATTAATTGCTTTGCTTTTTATATCTTTAACATCCAGTAAGGCAACTGTTCCATCTGTTTTTCTTTCTTCCAGAATAATTTTTATTATTCTTGGCCTTTCCCCCTTGCATATCTATTTTAGAATTGACATTTCATTTTGTAAAATAATGTGTTAAAATATTGATTAGCAATGTATGAGATTTATGGATTAATTTGGGAATGAACTACTCGTCAAATGTAAAATGAGTAAGGTAGCTGCTTCGCAGTCTAACTACATAAATGCTTCCACTTTGCTTCTAGACAATATATCTGACTTTGCAATATTTTTAGCAAAGCTTTATCTGTTGTCATGGTCAATGCCTAACACAAAGCTTCCCTCAATGAATATTTGTGGCATTAATGAATGGACCATCTGTAGATATTTGTGTTAGACATTTTGTAACATAGACAGAATATGTTTTGGGAATTATGCCACCAACTATAAATTTTCAAAATTACAAAAATGTTCTTCATAATTTAGCATGAGACTCTAGTCTCTCAACAAGAATATGTAATTTGCAATTATTGAGGCAGTAATAAATCAGTGTTTTGCATTTTGTATGATCTCTGTTAGTGGTCATGTTATTATTTCTGATTCTTTGTTGAAGATGGTAGAGTGAGCTAGGTGTCAGATTTTATTTTTAAATTTATTTTTAAAAAGTTTTGTAGAGTAAAGGGACATCCAGTGGTGCGGTACTTGGGGTGCTATTTCTGGTTCTTTACTTAGGAGTGACCCCTTGGTGGCATACAAGGAACCATATTTTATGCCAGCAATTGAACCTAGTTTGACCTCATGCAACACAAGATCTCTGCTTCATGTATTATCTCTCCAGTTGCCAGATTAATATTTTTCAAAAATCACTTTATTGAAGAATGAGTGACACAAAGAATATGTACATATTTAATACACAAGACATGATGAGTTGAGAGGTAAGTACATGCCACTGAAACATATACCATAATCTATGCCATAAATATATTCATTACCGTAGGTGGTAATGTTTCCTCTTCCTTCTTTATGACAAAAGCATTTGACATAAGGCATACTCTTTAAGCAAAAATCCAAATTTACAACGTGGCATCATCAACTATAAACATAGTGTTACATAGCAGACCTTAGGACTTTATTCATCCAGCATAATGGACACTCTTATACTTTGGCTATTACTTGCCTCTTCTCCCCTAGCTGCCCACCTTGGGCATTTTTTGATGCCACCTTTAAATAATGTCATACAGTATTTCTAGTTCTCAGTTTGACTTATTTCACTTAACCTCATACCCTCCGGTTTCATCAGTGTTGTTGCAAATGGCAGGAGTTAAACTTCCTTAAATTTTGTTGAATAGTACTCCACAGTTTGTGTTTCTACACTTTACTACTCATCAATGATAAGTTCTCAGTTTATTTCCAGCTATTGTTTGTTTTAAATAAGGCCCCAATGTATTTTTGTGTGTGTGTGAGATGGTATATAGATTATTAATGGTTATATACATTTTGGTAAGTAACCAGAAGTGAGATAATTGGATAGTATAGATTTTCTTTTTAGCTTTTTATTTTTTTGCCACATCCAGTGGTGCTTACTCCTGGTTCTCTGCTCTAGGGTTATTCTTTGCGGGGCTCTACAGACCATCTGTGATATGGTAATGAAATTTGGGTCATCTGCATGCAAGACAAACATCTTTCCTGCTATACTTTCAGGACCCTAGATTATTTTCACTTTTTTTTCTCGATTTTTTGGGTCACACCCGGTGATGCATAGGGATTACTCCTGGATCATGTACTCAGGAATTACTCCTGGTGGTGCTTGGGGGACGATATGGGATGCTGGGAATTGAACCCGGATCAGCTGTGTATAAGGCAAATGCCCTACCTGCTGTGCTATCACTCCAGCCTGATCCTAGGTTATTTTAAATTTTTTCTGGGTCTTCCAAATGGTGCTCAGGGCCTAGGGTACTCTTCCTGTGACCTTCACTAACTGGATCATCAGGTTAGCTTTAGCCCCAAATATGTGGCGTTGTTGGGGCTCTGCAGAGCTCAGGGCTACCCAGGTCACCTCTAGCGGTGTCAGGTCTTCCAGGACCACACTCAGCAATGCTTGGGGGACCATGTGATGCCAGGGATTGAACGAGCAAGGCCTGCGCCTTCATTCCTGTCCTTTTTCCAATGTCTCTAAGTAATTTTTGAAGATTTCCCGTACTCCTTTCCATAACGGCCACTCCAATTCACACTTCCATCTACTGTGCTTAGGGCTCTCTGCTCCCCACATCCTCATGGGAGGGCTCTATAGCTCTCATTTTTTATTTAGAAAAGGGACATACTTGGCAGTGCCAGGGATAACTCCTGGTTCAGTGCTCAGGGATCACTCCTAGTAGTGCTGAGGATTGAACCCACGTTGGCTGCATAGAAGGTAAGTACCTTATCTGGTGCACAATCTCTCCAGGCTCAGTGGAAGGTCTTCTTGAACATGCACCAGCCATGTTCTACTTGCTAACAGAGTTTCTCTTTATATCCTCCCTCCCATATCCTTGATTCCAAATGCCACCTTTGACCAGTTCACATTTAGAGTGTTTCTGCTCGGCTCACCCTGGACCTCAAGTGGTCATTTGGATAAGACTCTTTTCAAAGAGACTCAGGGAGAGCATGGGGGAGAAGCGGAGGAAAGACAGAACAGGGTTGAGTGTGGAACGAGAAGGGGATAATGGAGGCAGGGTCAATTGTCTCACTAAGCTCAAGAGTGAAAGTGTTTCCCTGACAGCATCCACCACTCTTTACTCTGCCGTGAATTGCCAGGCTCTTGTGTTTGGACATTTGTCGCTTCACTCTCCTTGTATTATTTCAAATTCCAAGGGCTAGTGGCCAAATTCTCCAGATATTTCTTCTGAAGCTCCCTAGTCTTGAAAATTCTCTATAATTCAGTAGAAGCTTTCTAATCTATTCTCAGTGGGTTGATCAAGTATATTGGGTTGAGATTTGCGAGGCTTCTTTTTGAACTATTTTCTTTGAAAACTTTACATCTTATCCTAAAGTATGGGTATAAATCAGCCTCCATTATACTTAACCCTTGGGGCTTTAGTCCAAACTGAGATGTGCTCTTTTAATATTTTCTTCCAAAGCGATATGATCAAATGCCCAGGATTTGCATAATTTTAATGAACATGGTACTAGTCACATTTCTTCCCCAACCCCATCTAAAGCAAACAAAACACTAATCATCCTCATCTGAAATATTAGAATATTCGGGAAATCTGTCTAGATTTGAGCTCTTTTGCCCTAGAGAGTATTAAATTAGCTAAAGCAATTTCTTCCTCAATATTCTAACGGGAAGTGCGGGGTCCTTTATCTTCTTTTGGTTTGAAAGAAACTCAACCAGCTGTCAAATGCTCAAATGTAGACCAAACATTTATATTTTTCATGGAAATTTGGATGTCTCGTATAAAGCATTCCGCAGAGTGAAACGCCCTCTGACCACTCTCAAAATAATCCAAGCAAACAGCAATTAGATTCCACTTCTTTCTCTTTGTTCATTGCTCGTGAGGCTCTAACTGAGCTCCCATGCATATTGGAAGGGAAATGGACAGCACTTAGATTGTTCCTTACTTTGATATGTGACTGTCAGGTTGCAAATAATGTGCCTGCGAGAGAAAATTGCCTCCTGGTGCACCTGAAGATGGAATTTTAAAAAATGTTTCTTCCTCCTTCCTTTTCTCTTTCCATTTACTCAGCATTACGTGCCTTGGCTATTAAGTGCCCAAGGAGGAGGAAGAATTGTTTATGGTGGCCCCAACAGGGGTAGGACTGACCAAGAGGAAGTGAGTCACATAGCCAAGAAGCATTTCCAACATTTATTTAGCATCTATTTATTAAGCGCCTATTGGGCGCAAAGAACATAAAACATGCGGACTGCCTTGTAGAAGCTTGTCATCTGGGTTCTGGGGGAGGATGTGCATGTGCCATAAGTTAACTTCAAGGTGTGCAATATTGCAGGCAAGTCATCCCCTGCCGTGAGCCCATAAAAGGTAAAGCTACGGCCAGGAAAGTGGTAGCAGCTATGGAGAGATAAATGAACTGAATATAGTTTTCTAACAGAGCTGACTGGAGATAGGCTGGATTGCTTCATGCGGAACTGCTTAAACCAATCTGTGTGAGAAATTAGCAGAGATGTTTGTTAAAGGCATGATTGCAGCCAATGAGTGGTTATCCTAGATGACCTTTAAAATATTCTTTACTGTGCATTGATTCTGAGTGCTGAGGACTCTGAGAATGCATGGGCTGGTAGAATGGGCAGAGAAGCACTTATGGAGATTAAGCCATGAAAGTAGGGGCAGAAGTGGGAGGGGAGGAGGGAGGGCAGGGAGAGCCTCAGGTGGAGGGAATAACAAGAGATTAATGGAAGGTCTTGTGCATTTCCCTTCCCATCTACTACGAAAGGAAACTCCATTATCTCTAACCACATTTAAAGGAAGCCTCCACAGGAGTTGAAGAAATAATATCTTCATAAATGTTTCTTCACTGGTGGCATATTCTGAATAGTTGACCCATAAAGTAAAGCTTGAGGGATGGATAAGGGAGTTCATCCAATTAACTAAGCAAAATTTTGCTGAGTGCCTACTGTGTTGTAAGCATCAGGCAATGGGGTGGTGGTGATAAGTGAGGCACATTTTTTTCTCCCTACCTAGAATATTTTATTGTTGAGCGCAGGCTTAAAAAAATCCCACATACCTAATATTCTGGTAACTTTAAAAACTTTAAAGATAGGTCTTCGAATTGAACTTGGGCTTCCCTTTAGCAGACATGTTCCAAAAGCTTGTCTTAGGGGGCTGGAGTAATCCCTGAGTAGTGTCTAAAATTTTTTGCTTAAATAAATTGGATGAATTCCCGCACCCATCCCTCAAGATTTCTCTTATGGGTCACTGTAGCACTGTAGCACTGTCATCTTGTTGTTCATCGATTTGCTCCAGTGGGCACCAGGAACGTCTCCATTGTGAGACTTGTTGTTACTGTTTTTGGCATATCTAATACTCTACAGGTAGCTTACCAGGCTCTGCCGTGCGGGTGGGATAGTCTTAGTAGCTTGCCGGGCTCTTCAAGAGGGACAGAGGAATCGAACCTGGGTCGGCTGCATGCAAGGCAAACGCCCTACCTGCTGTGCTATCACTCCAGTCCTTTATGTGTCAACTATTCAGAATATGCCACCAGTGAAGAAACGTTCATGAAGATATTTTTTCTTAAACTCCTGTGGAGGCTTCCTTTACATATGGTTAGAGATAAGATAATGGAGTCTCCTTTTGTGGCGGATGGGAAGGGAAACGCACAAGACCTTCCATGACTCTCACACTATTCCCTCCACTGGAGGCTCCCACATGAGCCTAAACCTTAACTCCACGTGTGTGCGTATATGTGCTGAGTTGCAAGTACCTGACTTTGACTTTTGTTCGCAGACATCTCCACTGCAAAGAGCCTAAGCTCTGACCCACTCACTGCTGGGCACAGACTGGGAAAGGTGGTCCCTCCTCACCAGGTGAATCTTTGCTAGTGGGTCTTTGGTTGACTTCATCAACTGGCCATCTGACTGCTGGCTCTCTCCCACCCACTTTCTCTCATTTTGTGTTTTGAATTTACCGAATAAAAGACTGAATCCCCCAAACCTTCTAAGCTAGTCATACCCAAAGCAGAGTCCCAGGTCAGGACACGCGAATTCTCCCCCAGACCTTGTGCTGCATGGCCCAGGTGGATGTGGATGCTCCAGGCCCAGTTGAAACCTTATCTCTTCCACTTTCCCAGTGCTCCTTGCATGGCGCATCTCATGGTCATGACGAGAAACACAAGAGCCTCACAGACACAGCCTGGGTTTTAAAAAGGGAACCGGGGCCTCCTGCATTTCTATGCCATCGTATCACCATCGGTGGGCCGGGATCAGCACAAAACTGCCCCAGTGACAGAAAGCCTGGGAAGTTCCCTTGTCCTTTCTTTGAGGTGAGGATGTGGCATGGACACCAGGAAGCAGCTTTTCATAGAGTTGAAAGCCAGTGCCTTCATCTTAGACTTCCGAGCCTTCAGCCCTGGGAGCAATGGTTGTCGCTATTTATACACCTTCGAGTCTCTTGTGTTCTTTTTATTTTTAAAATTTTATTGAATCACCATGAGATAGTTACAAGCTTTCATGTTGGGGTTACAATCACACAATGATCAAACACCCATCCCTCCACCAGTGCACATTCCCCACCACCAATATCCCCAGTATACCCCTACTTTCCTACCCTCCCCCTGCCTCCACGCCAGACAATATTCCCCGTACTCTCTCTCTCCTTTTGGTTATCATGGTTTGCAATACAGATACTGAGAGATCATCATGTTTGCTCCATTGTCTACTTTCAGCACATATCTCCCATCCCGACTGATTCCTCCAGCCATCTTGTGTTCTTTGATCCCAGCCTGAGTGACTAGAAGAGTCAAGAATTCAGACAACATCTGGTCTGGCTCTACATAGAATGGTCTCTAGTCACTATGCTTCCCTCCCTGCTCCTTGTCCTATGTGGTCCACTATTTCAGAATAGCTCTCAGTTACCCTCACCCCCACCCCTCACCCCCCCACCCAAGCACAAAGAACAACAAAGCCCTTCCAAGCTTTTTCTTTCTCCCCCCACTTTCTCTCACCTTCGCTGTTGCTGTGGTTGTGGTTATGACCAGGGATTTCTCTCACACCCTTGGCTGTGGTTATCCCACCATTCAGTGGGACATGGGGTGCACTACGGTACTGTTTATTGACGATTGCACACCTGCTCCTTGGGGGCCACACTCCTTTAGTTGGGGGTCCTTCCTCTACGTACTGGCTGTGCTTGCTGGGGCTTGCTGAGATGCTGAGCCATTTGTTGAAAGGCCAGAAATTCTCATTAGAATTCTTAGACTCAACCTTCAGCAGTGGCACCAGGGAGGTAAAAATACCATGCTAATTAAGCAATTACTGAAACTCATGATTAAAACATGAGGTTGCCCTTCGAAGAGAATCCCTGGAATAAATGGTATTCTTCATCTTGCCTTGGAGCCTGGCTGGTGAGCATCTAAGAAATTCACCTTTTCTACTGGTGATAGGGAAGTAAGAACTTTGCCCAGTATCTCTTTGGGTCCTTGTAACTACCCCTTGGAGATAGGATTGAAATTTGATTGGGGATTTTGGGGGCCAATTAATCAGATTCCTCTCTTCCATTTTTGGTTTGTTTTTGCTTTTTTGGGGTCACACCCTGCGATGCACAGGGGTTAACTCCTGGCTCTGCACTCAGGAATAACTCCTGGCGTGCTCGGGGGACCATGTAGCATGCTGGGAATCGAACCCGGGTCGGCCGCGTGCAAGGCAAACACCCTACCCGCTGTGCTATCACTCCAGCCCCCATCCTTTCTTCCTCTTTATTTATTTCTATGTGCTTATTTATTTGGGGGGGAGGTTACACCTGATAAAACTCGGAGCTCACTCCTGGCTCTATGCTTAGGAATCATTCCTGGTGGTGCTCAGGGGACCACATGTAGTACTGGGGATCAAACCAGGGTGGCTACATGTAAAGTATGCACTTTATTCTTTGTATTATCTCTTTGCCACCTTCTATTACTTTGTAATCTGGATGATTTGTGCAGTACACACTTGGTTGGAAATTCTAATTTCATTCAAGTTTATTGCTTGAGTTTTACCTCATGTTTTGGCTTTAATGCCAAATGCTGCACCTTCCCTCGTTGGAGCTGGGGTCTTGGGGTTGCATTTAGGAGAAGCATGCCTCTATCTAGCTAAAAAGACAAAGTAGGTGTCTCATACTAAGTGAATGTAAGGAACTTGCCTAGAGAGGAAAGTTTTTCATGCAACGGATCAGCAGGATGCTCATCTGTCCCAAGAAACCTTTGGATGAGGGGTTATCTGCCTCTCACAGCTTACCTGTTGGATGGATCTTGTGGGATGTAAATGAAAATGCAGAGAGTAATAGTTTCTACCAAACACATCCTAGAGATGATTTAATGGCTGGCAAAATCACAGAAAGAAGGAACATGCCCCAGTGTTACCCTTTGAATGCATTGCCCTCTTCTTATTTGATAGGTGGAGAATTTGAGGCTCCAGAGACTTGAAGTTTAGAAGTCAGACTTTAATGACCAAATTGGGCTGGACTCAAGGCTGGTGTCTTGTCATGCTTTGGAGGAGGTGTTGGTGTCTCAAGTCAGACCTGTCAGTTGACACATGGTGAGTGTTCACAGAGAGATCTTGTGACGTGGCCAAGAGCAAACTGCCGGGAAGAAAAAACTGGGTCTTCTGCCTCCTTCTGGTGCTCCTCTTAGTACCTCAGAGAATTCTCTTCCCTAATCCTGTGGCATCCATGTTCTTGGCACGTGTGATTAGAAGCTTCTGGATTCTGGTCCTGTCTCAGCCTCCTTCTTCAACCATGAGAGAGAGATTGCAGAGGTAATATCTGTCTCTCAACACCCTCGTGCATGCCAAATGAGGCTGGGACCAGGGGTTTTGCTCAGTGCTAACACTTATCTTGCATGCGTGAAGCCCTAAGTTTTAATCCCTGGAACCACAGAAACAAACAGAAAGAGCCAAAAATAGTCAAAAAGAAAGCCAAATGAGACTGGGTCTGTGCCAATACTCTGTGACAGTAACATAGTCTGCTAGTGTAGAATATTATTTTTAAGACATTCTTCTCAGACAGGCCTCATTTGAGCCTGTTTGGGCCCAGGTGGCACAGGAGGAAGCTGAACTGATTGTTTCTCTGGAGAAACAATCTTTTAGTGCAGTGGTTTTTCAACAGTGGCTGCACATTAAAATTACCTGGAGACTTAGGAAAAAACCAAACCAAAATACCCCCAAACCAGACAGACAACCACACACACACACACATACACACGCACACGCACACACACACACATACACGCACAAAAAAAACCCAAACCCAAATCTCTACCTGTGCACTATTTCCAAACGGACAACATCTGAGTGCCTTTTAGGAAGGCCTCTTCCCTGGTGTACTTCTGACATTCCCATGAGTCTTGTCAGGTGGTGAGACTGAAAGGTGCATCTTAGTTGTCTCCCACTTTTGTTTCACAGCTGTGACATTCTCATGGAATGCGGAGATGACAGGTGATTGTATTTCCAGGTGGACCATCCATCCATTTGATTTAGACCCCTAAATCAAATCTTATAGGGGGTTCATGAGTGAGCCTTTTACTTAATGCCACTACTGTACCTGTGAGAATGCTGTACTCTGTCTGGTTTCCTTTTTTTTTTTTTTTGGTAGAGACTATTGTAAATCAATCATTATTGGTCTTCGAAAAATGAGAAATCCAGGTTCCTAGTGAACCCTACCTGGAAGCAGACAGCTCTCTGCATTGCTCTATAGAAGATAGGCTCATAGCAAATAGATTAGAAGCTGGAGTTCCTTTCCCTCACTGGGTTACAACACCTTTCTACATGGGAATTCATGGGGAAAGTTTCTTTCAGCCAAGAATGCTTGTTGTGGAGCTGGAGCAATAGCACAGTGGGTGGGGCGTTTGCCTTGCACGCAGCCGACCCGGGTTCGATTCCCAGCATCCCATGTGGTCCCCTGAGCACTGCCAGGCGTAATTCCTGAGTGCAGAGCCAGGAGTAACCCCTGTGCATCGCCGGGTGTGATCCAAAAAGCAAAAAAAAAAAAAAGAATGCTTGTTGTGAACATCAACTCACACCCTGTGGCCCATGTTTGTGTAGGTGGTGCATTGTTCAAACCTAGGAAGTGCCAATAGCATGAGAATTCATATGAAAGGTCCCCCTTGCCCTTGGGCCATGCTCTGGTTGTATGTGATAACTGTGTTTACACTTGTAGGTACTCTCTTCATCTGAAGAGTATCTCCCTGTGAGATTTAAGGCTTGTTGGAATATCCTCCCCATACCATGCTTTCTTGATAGCCCAAGTGCTGAACTGACAAAATCAGTGTGTGATCTATTTCTTCAATTTCCCATTATCTTCTCCAGGCTTTCTCATTGAAAATGCACATATCCTTAGGAACAAGAAACAATTCTAGGCTGGAAAATTGATTTTCTTTAATGGGTTAAGGATTGGCAATTCATACAGTTGCAGGAGCTTACACTTTTTTGTTATTGTTGTTTTGTTTTGTTTTGTTGGCCATATCTGGTGGTGCTCAGGGCTTATTCCTGGCTCTGCTCTCAGGAGCTGATTACTCTTGGAGGGGACTCAGAGGAGGATCATATAGGATGCTGGGAATCGAACACAGGTTCAAGGCAAGTACCTTTTCCACTGTACAATTGCTCTAAGCTAACACTTTTCTGATAGCCTTCACATGCTCTACTGTGATCTAAGGATAATGATGATGATGATGATTGCTATTGTTATTATTCCCAATTTACATACGAGCCAATTTACTGAGGTTCATAAGTACTACTTCCTTGAACCCCATCACTTAGCAATTCAGAGCCTGGACTCACGTTTTTTTGTATATTTGTTTCTAGATCTGAGACTTTTCCCACTGGTAAGCCCTACTGACCAGAATAGGATTTTATTTTTACTCTCCTTAATCACATCCTTTTAAGAAATGTGGGCATCAGCACAAACATTTATTAGAGAAGGTTCTGATGTTACAACCTTGTCAGTAGCCTATTGCATCCTTTGGGGTAATTTTTCCAGTTCAGATGAGCCTCCACGTGAATCATTTCTGCTCTATTTTCTAAATAAGAAGCTTTACATGATGGACATGCCTTTTTAAAAAATTAGAATGGATGCTGAGATAATGGTACATATTAAAATATCATAGTTTTTATGGCACACTCAGATGGAACATGTCTAGACTAGGCAACTGTCTCCTGTTTTGAGAGGAAAATCTATTTCTATTCATAGAATATAGAAAGTAGAGGAAAGAATATGGACTTTGGATTCGAAGACTCCTGAGTTTGAATGTAGACTTTTTACTGGCATCTTCGTGATGGACAGTAAATTTAAGCTTGGTATCTTTTAGTCTCAGGTTCCTCATCAATAAAAGGGGTAATAGGACTCATTTTGCAGAATAATAAGACCAGAATCATATAACAGAGAGAAATTCCTGAAAATATTCTTAGTTACAATATTTTTTGTGGACTTATCTTTGGTTTTCACTATTATAAACTTTTATGGGCTTAGTGTCACACCTCCTACATGTATAATTGTCATCATTCCTGCCATCAAATTTCCAGTGCTAACTCCCTACCAAAAAAAAAAAAAGAATTCTGCTCATTCCTTGCTCTTTTTTTCTCTGGGAACCACCAGGACATTCAGAGTCTAGGAACTTTTATTGGTTCTTGTTAGTTCATTTGCTTTAGTGAGTCACAGACTACACCTGAGTGAAACCATCTGATAACTGTCTCTTCCTTCCTTATTTCACCACCACAATCATCTCAGGTCCCATCCCTTTTATTCCAATGGTCACTATTTCATCTATTTAGTGGCAGGGGCTTGTTCCCTTGAGTTTGAATACCATGGCCCTGTATCTAGCCACCTTCTGCCTGGTGCTCAAGTTATCCCTATGCTTTGGCTGTTGCAAACAACTGTGTCAGGAAGATAGAGGTGCAAATAGAACATGTGAATTAAAAACATTTGCATTTTCAATATATTTTCCATTAGGCAATATTATTAGTATCATTTATTCTAATCAGGGAGTGGGGAAATGTACTGTCCCAGAGAGTAGGGAAGTGTGGATAGAGGGGCTCTCGCAATGCTCATTCACTGATCCATTTGTGTGGAGCAATCTTTTCTTTTTTGAAACTTTAAACACTGTCGTTTATAAAGTTGCTCACAATACAGTTGTTTGGGGCGTTCAATGTTCCAACACCAATGCCACCAACAATGTGACCTTCCTTCTATCATTGTCTCCAGCTTTCCCTCGAGACCCCACACCAAGCTCGCCCCTTTTGCAGGTGCAAAATTGTTTATTTTATACTGCTTGTTACAACAAAATGGTAAGTGGAATTATAAAAAAAGAATAGTTCAGTAAAAGAAAGTTGGTGGAAATTGTATGTCTCATACTGGGGCTATTCAAGTCATTGACTGAGGATTGACTGAGCTGTTTGTTGCTAGTTGAGCCTTTTGTGTTAGTGTTTTCTTTTTTTTTTGTTTTTGGGGTCACACCCGGCAATGCACAGGGGTTACTCCTGGCTCTGCACTCAGGAATTACTCCTGGCAGTGCTCAGGGGACCATATGGGATGCTGGGAATCGAACTCGGGTCGGCCGCATGCAAGGCAAATTCCCTACCCACTGTGCTATCGCTCCAGCCCCTGTGTTAGTGTTTTCATTTGCTGAGCTTAGTGGGATTCTAGGCTGCTTTCCCAGCGTATTTGCTGTGCTTCTACTGGGCTGTCAGCACTGTGGAACTTGGTGGGGGTTGCACGGCCTCCTATGCTCTGCAAGCTCCAGGAGCTGTGGCGCTGGAATTATTCTTAGCCCCCAGACTGGTGTCCTCAGGAGTTTTGTAGGCTTGATGTCTCTTCAGAGGTTGATTGTGAAGCAGTGAAGTTGGGCCAACTGTGTGGTGGGGGCAGCTGTGGGGTGTGGGTATGGCCGCTGGGGCTTCAGCATGGCAGGACTCAGTTTGTTGCTTTGCAAGGGGACCGCAGAGTTTTCAGTCAAAGACCCACGTACCTGTGAGTTTCATTCACTAGGCTTGGTATCACTTTCAAGATGAGCTGTGAGGCTGGGCTGTTTGCATGGCAGCATCTGTGTGTATGTGGGGGTGGCTGGCCCAGGGTAATCTTTCTCAGACACAGAACATAAGAGGCCAGAGAGACAGGACACCAGGTGGGCTCTTGCCTTTCATTGCAACTGACATGGGTTCACACCACATATGGTTCCTTAAGCACCAGTAGGAGCCATTATTATTTTTTGCTTTTTGGGCCACACCTGGCGATGCACAGGGGTTACTCCTGGCTCTGCGCTCAGGAATTACTCCTGGCGGTGCTCAGGGGACCATATGGGATGCTGGGAATCGAACCCGGGTCAGCCATGTGCAAGGTAAACACCCTAGCCGCTGTGCAATAGCCCCAGTAGGAGCCATTCTTGAGCACAGACCCAGGTAAGCTCCGAGCATCATCAGGTGTGGGCCCCAAACAAAAACTAAAGACAAAGCTTACCTCTGACTCCTCTACCTAAAACCCATCAAAGATTCCCCAGGACCTACTAAATAAATCCCCAAGTCCTTAATATGACACTCAGGACCTGTCTGCAGCCCCCACATGGTCTTTTCTGAATGATGACTTTTAAAAATGCTTCTTTGCTCCCTCTGCCTGCAAAATGCTTCCAACTACTGGCTTGTCAGTCTCTTCTTCCTCTTGTTCTGGCTCTCCTCTTCAGTAAGGCTTCTGACTTCCCTCAGATTCCAACACAGCTTGTCACTGACCCGTTTATCTTGCCATGGTACTCAGTACATTTGTGTGTTATGGCAAATTGCACAACCTCTTTCAGAGTTGAAGTTCCTAAAGGTCAGGATCGGTGTGTTCATCTCTGATGCCTGGCACTGGACCTGGCATAGAGTGGCTGCCCAGAGCCCTTAACTGACAGTTACAACATAGTCAGCTAGGTAATTTACTAGAGCACTGTGAGGAGGGTTTGGTGAGTTCAGAGGAGAAAAACACCCAGCTCCTGGACATACAAGCTATGTGACTGTGAAGTTATTTAACTTTCAGGAACCTCAGTGACTTTTCTAGAGCATGATAAAAAAAAAGATCATATCTTTAAAAGGTCTGCTGGGAAGATGAAATGTAAATATTTAATATCAGGGAAGTATTTACAAGAGTCCCTACCATGAAGTAAGTAATCAGAGCATGGTTGGTATCATTGCCATTTTAAAGAAAATTATTAAAAGCTTATTTTTAGTTTTTCAATAATTTTAGTTTCATTATAGAAAAAATCTGCTTGACTCTAAAGGTCTCATTTGTACTACACAATAGTACAACGTTATTGCCATTCTTCCATATGGACAAATGAGGGAAGGGAAGGGAAAGAGAAGGGAACTGATGGGAACCAGGCCTCAAAGTATATTGCAGGTAATAGCTTCTGGTTGAGTCTTAATCATTCTGCCGTGGATTCTGCTTCTCCTTGACGCATGTACCACATAGTGAGCTACAAAAGGTCCCTGACATTCCCATCCCTAGGGTAAAAGTCTTTTCTAAAGACTCCTACTCATTGAGCTTCCATATGACCCCGCAATACCACTTCTGGGAATATATCCCGAGGATTCAAAAAAGCACAGTAGAAATGACATCTGTACCTATCTATTCATTGCAGAACTGTCCACAATAGCCAAAATCTGGAAACAACCCTAGTGCCCTAAAACAGATGACTGGTTAAAGAAACTTTGGTATTTCTACACAATGGAATACCATGCAGCTGTTAGGAGAGATGAAGTCATGAAATTTGCTTATAAATGAACAGACGTGGAGAGTATCATGCTATGTGAAATGAGTCAGAAAGAGAGGGACAGACATAGAAGGACTGCACTCATTTGTGGAGTATAGAATAACACCACATGATACTGACATCCAAGGACAGTAGATACAAGGGCCAGTTGGATTGCCCCATAGCTAGAAGCCTGCTTCATGAGTGGAGGGGGGAAGGCAGATGGAGTAGAGAAGGGATCACTAAGAAAATGGCTGGAGGAATCAGTTGGGATGGGAGATGTGTGCTGAAAGTAGATAATGGACCAAAAATGATGACCTCTCAGTGTCTGTGTTGCATGCCATTAATGCCCAAAAGTACAGAGAGAGAGAGTATGGGGAATATTGTCTGCCATGGAGGCAAGGGGAGGGTGGGAAAAGGGGATATAATGGGGATATCGGTGGTGGGGAATGTGCACTGGTGGAGGGATGGGTGTTTGATCATTATGTGATTGTAACCCAAACATGAAAGCTTGTAACTATCTCACAGTGATTCAATAAAATTAAAAAAAATTAAGAAATAAGAGTCCTGTTGAAATGCTCCCCTGATGCAGAGTCTGACCTAGGAACTAATCATAGTTGTGTGGTCAGATTGTTTGTGTTGGGTTGTCAAATGAACTAGCTAATCCCTCACAGAGCAGAACAGTCCTGGGTGAAGGGGAGGAGTGAAAAACAAAACAAAACACAACACAACTCCAGGTATACCCGGGCCCATCAGTCAAGAGAGCCTGGGTGACATTTGGCTGTGGGTTGATAGGAGGGGAATTTCAGTCACCTGTAAAATCAGAAGGATGGGCTTTTTCTTTTTCTTTTTCTTTTGGCATTTTGAGTCACACCCGGCAATGCTCCGGGGTTACTCCTGGCTCTGCACTCAGAAATTCAGGAATTACTCCTGGTGGTGCTTAGGAGACCATATGCAGTGCAGGGGATCAAACCAGGGTCGGCCGCATGCAAAGCAAACACCTTACCTGCTGTACTATTGCTATGGCCCAGAATGGCCGTTTTTATACGGCTCTTGTGAACATAAAACAAAGCACCAAGAATAACAAACATTAATTAAGCAAATATGATCTAACTCACTTCAGTCTTCTCAACAACACCACGAGCTGCTTACCTCATGATAACTCCATTTTGCAGGGAAGAAGGAGGCACCGAGGAGTTTTCTAAGAGGTGTCAGATGGCAGCCATGATTGGACTCCAGTCTCTGTGCTCTGGGTCTGCCAGGGGGAATTTACTTCGCTCTAATTTCAGGGTGTAAAACATACTTTGCATCCAGACTTTTGTAGCTTCTCAGTGGGCTGAGAGACAGACTGTGCATGCAGGAGGCCCAGATTCCGTCTTGGGCATTGCACGCACGGTTGACGGAGCACCTCAGGATGTGGCCGCAAACACCAGTATTAGTAGTAGTAGTAATTATAATAGTAACAATAATGATACCAAATAAATGCATCAAAAGTGTGGGGGCATCGGTAATCACATAAGCTTTGAGCCTCAGGACCTGTCTGGGAGTGCTCCGACTTTTGTGGGCACTCAGAAGTGAAGTTGGTTCAAAAGTGGGAGGAGGAAGACCAGGAATTTGGAAAAGCAAGAGAAGATATAGGCTGCAGGGACTGTTCGTGGGCGGTGTGTGTGTGTGTGTGTGTGTGTGTGTGTGTGTGTGTGTGTGTGTGTGTGTGTGTGTAGGGAGGTCGGTATGGCCTTTTTCTCCTGTCCTCACCTCTACTCCTTCCCAGGGGCTCTGCTAAAGCGTGGATGGAAACCCCTCTCCTAAAAAGCTCTGCTGAGTTTTGCTGCCTTCCAGAAGCTTAATTTATAGTCAGCCAGTGAGTGGAGCTAAAGCTTCACGAGACAGACGCTCGTCCCCGCTCTTTGACCCGCTCTGTGCTTCCAGGCTCGGCTTGCAATCAGCCTCTTCCTCACCTCACCTCGAAACCCTGGAGAGGAGCTAATGGCAGCCTGGGGAGTGGGGTGCGGGGTGGGGTCGGGTGGTCTCACCTGCACCCAGACCTTGGACTTCCTCCAGCCCACACCTCCCCTCCTCGATCTTCTGTGCCAACCTTGGACTGGCCTTCTGGGGGTTGGGGGCTTAAGCCCTGGCAGCCTCAGCAGGATTTGATTAAACTCCATCGCCTGCAGAGAAAATGAATGAAATCCTTTCCTCTTTTCCTCACCACCAAGAAAGAACAAATGGGGGCCTTTCTGACACCTTAAGCCAAACGGGTTGTTTAAACCTGGACTCGCAGGGCTGCAAGGACAGTTCAGTGGGCTGGGGTTGCATGACCCTGAACACTGTAGAATGTGACCCCGAAGTCAAGAAACCTCTTCCAGGCCCCCAAACCCAAAATGAGCTGGGGAGATGACCAGCCAAGTCCATATGCTCTGCAGGCAGGAGGTCCACATTTGATTTCCAGCACTGCATGGTCCACTGAGTGGTGAGTCGAGAGTAGCCCCCCCCACTGAACACTGCTGGGTGTGACCTCAAGCCCTCCCCTTCCCCAATAAAAATATAAACTAGGGGTGATAAACCTGGATGCACCCAGGGAGGAGCAGGAAGCAGGGCTAGGAGAGGAGGGTCAGCCGGAGGTGATGGGGATGCCCGGGGACATCTGCAGAGGGCAGTTGAGGTCTCAGAGGGGCCAGGCCAGAGGGGACATATCAGAAGGGACGGCAGCGACCCACGTCCTGTCCTCACAGCTGGGAAGTGCGATTAGAGGCTCAGGACGAAGCCCAGAGCTGGTCTGACTGTGGAATCTCCCACATCTGTGACCCCCAGGTCTGCGGTGCTGACTCAGGCTGACTCCTGGAGCAGCTCTCTAGCGTCCCTCTCCTGGGCACTCTGCGCTGCTTGTTTCAACAAGCTCCTATTTGTTAGTGGACCAGGCGCCTTGCTGTTGGCCGGAGGAAGAGGCAGCCTGGGAAGCATTCAGGCTTTGCTCCGTGAAACCTGGGCATCAGCATATGCCTGTTGGTTGCTCTGCCCCTTCCTTCCCTCCCTCACTGAGATTTTGTAGTGAAATGTTGGCTATCTCAGACATGGGGCGGGGGCGAGGGGAGGCATTTTGTCGACTTGATGGGGTGGGAAAACACTAAATGCAGGATCCCAAAGCTGCGGGCACTCGATACAGCAGGGAATCTGTTCTATCTCTGGATCTCGTGGCCGACTGTGAGCTGTGGCTTGCTGTCACCGCCTCCCTGGCCCCGTCACCAGAGAGTAACTCAACTACATCTTGCCAGCCCGGAAAAAAAAAAACAAACATCAAAATACAAAATTCAGAGCATGGATTTGACTGAATACGAATTTCTTTTGCACCATTAAAAAGAGTCAAAAGGTCTTTCATATTCCACCACCAAGAACCACAGTAAACCTCCCCCCACACCCCCGTACCCTCAGCTCCCCACCCCGCCTGTGTAACTGATAAATTTTACTTTACTTTCTCTTTACTTTGATTACATGGAATACAATGCAGCTGTTAGAAAAGATGAAGTAATGAAATTTGCATATAAGTGGATTAATATGCAGATTATCATGTTAAGTGAAATGAGTCAGAAAGAGAGGGACAGACATAGAAAGATTGCACTCATTTGTGGAATATAAAGTAACAGAATGTGAGACTAACACCTAAGAACAGTAGAGATAAGTAACAGTAGAGATAAGTACTACTCCACAGTTTAGAAGCCGGCCTCCAATGCTAGGGAGAAAAGGCAGCTCAGATAGAGAAGGGACCAAATAAAGGGTGCTAAGAGGACCCGCTCAGGATGGGAGATGCGGGCTGAAAATAGACTATAGACCAAACATGATGGCCACTTAATACCTCTACTGCAAACCACAGCACCCAAAAGGAGAGAGAGAGCAAAAGGGAATGCCCTGCCACAGAGGCGGGGTGGGGTGGAAGGGACGGGGTGGGGGTGGTAGGAGGGATGCTGGGACCATTGGTGGTAGAAAATGGGCACTGGTGGAGGGATGGGTACTCGACCATTGTATGACTGAAACGTAAGCACAAAAGTTTGTAAGTCTGCAACTGTACCTCACAGTGATTCACTAATAAAAAATAAAATTAAAAATGTAGGGAAATAAAAAAAGGTCTTTCATGGAACCTTTGTAAGTGAGGGTGAGTCCTTCCAACCAGTCTGTCACTTTCTTCCAATTGAACTGCTGATGGCATTTCAACCAATTGTAGACGTTCTCACTGTTTCGTTCCTATAGTGATGCCAATGAGCATTTCTGTGTGTGAGGTTTTTATTTTTTTTCCACATTCAGGATGGTTTCATTAGGATAGATTATGGGAAGTGGCATTGCTGGGTCAGAGACTCTGAATGGGGGAACACATTTTGAGAGGTGCTTACTGGCAGTTGCAGGCAGACAGACAGTTGCCTGAAGGAGGTGGGAAGGGCTGAGGTTCCAGAAGTTGAAGGTGGGACTCTAGGAAGGGCCTGGAGCTGAAAAGGCTCCCCACCGACACCCCCACCTGCGGCTGAAGCTTGCTGGGAGCCAGGGCAGCAGATGGATTCCTTCCTGAGACTTCATCGTGACTGAGATGCCTGGTGTCCCGGGGGATTCTGGAGTAGCTGATGTGGCTGCCCGCTTAGGACCACTGCTGAGACTTGTCCCTCATCTATTATGCCTAAGCCCTGGATTCTTTTTTCTCTTTTTTATTTCAGGCCATTTCACTGAGATCTGAGCAAATGATTAATCACTTTTAAAGCAAGGAACAAATGGACTTGCTGGGCAATCAGCCATTCTTTCAGCCAGTGCACATTTGTGCACCCGGTGGTGGGTGCCGTGTCATCAGCAGATGAGGGCTGGGATTTTCAATGCTGTGGCAGGCAGAGAGATCCCAGTGGTTGGCCTGGGCTGCAGTTCAAGGCCAAAGTTCAGCCCGCTCGGGGGAGGGACTAGATGAAGGGTCCCTTATCGAGGATTCATAGGCGCCATCCAGGTAGAGTGGGGAACATGGGGGCAGTGCCGAGGTGGGGGAAGGAGAGTAAGAACAGAATTGTCAGACATTCCCGCAGCTCAGGTTAGAACCTGTTGTGTACTGGTTTTTTCCTACTGACTTTGATCAATCCTAATCACTTATTTGCAAATAATGTTCATCTGCAAATGATGACCAGTTCCATGGCAATTGCTCAGCACCTACTGTGTGCCTGGCACTGGGATAGGTGTTTTATACAAATTAGTTCATTTCATCCTACATCAGTTTTTTATTTTTTTAAATCCAGTTTCTTGATTTCACTGACATGAAATGTCCAGAATTGGCAAATCTCTAGAGACAGAAGGTAGATTAATGACAACTGATAGAAGGGATTTCTTCCCATTCCCCTTTTGGTAAAATTATCACTTAGGTAACTGTCACTGTCACTGTCATCCCATTGCTCATTGATTTGCTATAGCGGGCACCAGTATCGTCTCCATTGTGAAACTTGTTGTTACTGTTTTTGGCATAGTGAATATGCTTTGGGTAGCTTGCCAGGCTCTGCTGTGGGGGGCGAGATACTCTCGATAGCTTGCTGGGCTCTTCGAGAGGGGTGGAGGAATCAAATCCGGGTCAGCCACATGCAAGGCAAATGCCCTACCCACTGTGCTATCGCCCCAGCCCATCACTTAGGTAACATGTTTATAATTGTGTTCAAGTTTATGCTGTTCAGGTGCAGTTACTGCCTCCTACCAATACGTGTCCCTTCCCTCCTTAAAAATGAACATGTGAAAAATAAATTAGGTGCCATTATTTACAATCACTGGGTTTAATGCATAAAACATTCCAGCACCACACCCTCCACCAGAGTATCTGCTTCCATCCTCCACCATTATCCCAGTTTTCTCCCATCCCTGTTCCCATTCTGCCCCTCACCCCCTCTGTGCTTAGCTTCCTACTAAACACCAGTTCTAAGTCTTTATTGCCTTTGGGCATCTGTTATTTCCTAACACTGTTTTTTCATGTCCCAGATATGAGGAGACTGCCCTGCATCTGTCCCTCTCCTGACCAACTTCACTCACCAGGATACACTTCAGATCCATTCATGTTACAGAAAATTTTATGACCTCTAGTTTTTCTTATAGCCAAGTATAATTTTGTTGTATGTAAGTACTGTATGCATTAAGTTTCTTTATCCCATCATCTGTTTTTGCGTATTTGGACTGGAGCGATAGCACAGCAGGTAGGGCGTTTGCCTTGCATGGGCTGACCCGGGTTTGATTCCTCTGTCCCTCTTGCAGAGTCCGGCAAGCTTTCGAGAGTATCCCACCCACACAGCAGAGCCTGGCAAGCTACCTGTGTTGTATTCAATATGCCAAAAAACAGTAACAAGTCTCACAATGGAGACGTTACTGGTGCCCGCTCGAGCAAATCGATGAACAACGGGAGGGACAGTGACAGTGACAATGGGCTACTTCCAGACTTTGTCTACTTGTGAGTAGTGCTGCAGTGAACCTACGACTGCAAATGTCTTTTCTGAAAGGAGGTTTTGGGGTCTTTGGGGTAGACATCAAGAAGTGGAATTGCTGGATCCTATGGAAGTTCCTAGTTCTTGGTGACATGTCCATATATTTTTTTTTTTCCAAAAAAGGTTGATCCAGTTGACATTCCTACCAGCAGTGAGCGAGTGTCCCTTTCCTCCATATCCATGCCAACACCGGTTGTTTTTGCTCTCTGTGATGTGTACCTGTCACACTGGTGGGAGTTGATATCTCACTGTTGTTTTGATTTGTATTTCACTGATGATAAGTGATGCAGAGGATTTTTTTCATCTACCTTTGAAAAGACATACATGCATACCATCTGTATGTCTTCTTTGAGGAAGTTTCTATTCATCTCTTCCCTCAAGTTTTGATGGGATAGGGCATTTTTTTAAAAATGTGTTTTATCTATATCAGTTTTTATCTTTGTTTTGGAGCTGAAAAGCCTGAGGCTCAGAAAGGATTTTAGCTAGAAGGGAGGGGTGCCAGGCTTTGAATTCAGGTCGACCTGGATTCTTACTCTTGCTGCCCACATTGGTTAAGGTGGCTCTTACCCGTGCTAGGCTGATGTTTTTATGAATGCTTTAAAAAAAACAATCAGCATATTGCTCTTTTTTTTCTCAGCTGCTGATAGAGATGAGATAGCCTGTGACTTGTAAAGATGTATGAAGGTCATCATATAAATATCCAAAAACTTGTCAGGGAGTGTAAAAAATCACAAGGGCGGTGCGTGTGCAGGCGGTGGAGACGTGATGGTGTGTGTTGTGTTGTTCTGTTGGTCCTCAGGCACTTGGGGCAGCTCTCTCTCACACGTGCCACTCTTGTTCGGTGCTCTTGAGCCGCTGTGTATGGACTGGATTGGGACAGCTCCTCCTTGTGCTCTGCTTCTGTGTGTGCCGCTGTGCTCTCTTCTGTCTGTCTCTCTGTCTCTGTCTCTGTAGTCTCTCCTCTGGTCTCTTCCGACGTCTCTCTGTCTCTGCTTCTGTGTTCTTCTCTGTTCTTCTCCCGTGTCCTCTCACGTGTCTCCTTTTCTGTCTCTTCTGTCTTCTTCTGTCTCCCTTCAGTGTCCCACAGTCTTAGTTCATATAGCAAATTACATAGGGAGGTAACACAAAGGTGGGTTGAACATTAACAAATCAACAAAGAAGGGTATGACCATTTCTCAAGGAAATTAACAAAATCTCATCTAAGGATTTTGGTGAGATTACTAGGAGAGCTGCTCAAGGGTGGGGTCCAAATAAGGGCATGTCAGGGTATGTCCCTTTCTTCCTTCTCCAGCCAGTAATCCGCTTAAATAGTTACAGTAAATTTACTTCTAATATTTCTAGCAATGTCATTCTGTATGAGCACACTAAGAGACATATCAGACTTAAAGTTTGGTTCTTCCTGAGTGTGTAAAAGCACAAAAAAGAAAAAGGGAGGGGCCATGCGGGGCACCACACCACGGGCACTGGGCACAGGGCAGCAGTGCTGTCTCTCCGGCCGCCCAAGTTCGGTAGTCTCCAGCCGCTTTCCCCACCCAGGGGAGATTGATGGTGATGATGAGGCAGGCAAAGGAAGGAACGGAGCCAAGCTGGTTGGTCTCAATTGCAGTTTATTCCAATCTCCTCTTTATACACTCCTGTCTCTCTCTCTGCTTCTTCCCCCAAGCCCCCTCATACAGCCCCCTCATAAATCCCCCCGCATCAGGGGCCAGGGCTTACACATAGGTGTGGTTACAATCAATAGGGGGTAAAGTTCTATCCCTTAGGGGATGCTTCTTCTAGGACAGATTCTCTTTCAGCAAGACACCTGTCCAAGAGTGGAATCCCATGGGTGTGTTTCTCCTCTCCTTGTCCAACTAACATATAAGTATTCATATTATTAATCATTTTGTATGGACATAGCAAGAGATGCATTAAGCTTATAGAATTGCTCTTCTGGGGTCATCTCGATCTCAGACTACAGTGCTCAGGCCAGATTAGTCTTTCCTATCCCTAGCAGGGTCCTAGTCTTGTCGTTGCTTTTGGATCATGACATGACATGTCCATGACCAAGTTCTTAACATATAGTTAAGCATTAGGCGCTTTGGCCAGGCCCATCTCGATGCCATGATAG